>NC_053205.1:2838000-3153333 GCF_905163445.1 Pararge aegeria | reverse complement strand
CGGCGCCTGACGCTCAACTGGAGCCACCATCATCCATTTACCTCGACGACGACGGCGACTACGTGAATCGTGGGCTATACGTTTCAGAGATTCTACTCATGTGGAATCTGATGGATATCGTGCGCAAACTCGGAACAAATGAGCAATGTATTCGATATAGTGAAGATGAAGGGCTGGTCCTTAAGGAACGGCGTTGCGGAAAACATAAAACATTAATGAAAATATGTTACACAACTGGCTGCAAATCTTTTGGCACATTTATATGTGCCAAAGCATCCTGTAAGAAGAAAGGTGGAGGCAGTGGAGTTAAAATCTCCCGAAGACTAGGAACTTTTTTTGAAAATGTTGTGCTTGATTTACCACATGTATATTATTTGATCTATGCATATTCTCAAGGATGGTCTTATAATAAAACAATTCATGAAGACCCATACAAAAGAGAGAAACAGCCATGTTTAAGCCGAAACACAATAAGTGTTTGTTTTAATTATTGTTATTATGTTATTTACCACCTTGAAAAACTACAGTTTTCGGGAATGATTGGTGGCCCAGGCAAAATCGTGCAGATTGACGAGAGCAAATTTGGAAAACGCAAATATAATAAAGGTAACATACATATAAGTAAGATGTCTTTTCACACCTACTTTTTGCCATGCTAAATGTCTAAAATTAATTTTACTTGTTGTAGGACGTCACATAGAAGGACACTGGGTGCTCGGTATGATTGAAGATGGGTCTGAGGATCTCAGACTAGAGGTGTGCCCGGACAATATTAGATCTGCTGAGGTGCTGGTGCCACTTATAAAGAAACACGTGGCTGCTGGTACCACAGTTCATACAGATTGTTGGCGGGCATATGATTGCTTGGCAGAACACGGGTACATCCATAAAAAAGTCAACCACTCAGACCCAGATAATCCATTTGTGGCTGAAGATGGGACTCATACTCAACGAATTGAGTCCCAATGGAGAGCGGTAAAAAGATATTTTAAAAAACAAAATTACAATAATACACAAAATTTTGCAGACGTCATAGTTGAATATTTGTGGAGGCGAAATATTGAGAAATATAAAAAGGATCCATTCCTTGAAGTAATGCAAGGTATAAAACATGTATATAAAATTAATTAAATAATTAAAATAAAACTTCCATTGTTTCATTTACCACTATCATAGAAAAAAGGTATATTTAACACAGGATAATTAATATATTTATAGGTCAAAATATATTTTAAAAAGCTAGGTTAGGTTAGGTTAGAACATAAAAGACCATTGAGAGCCGAGCGAAGCGGAGCGGAGCGAGGCGTCCCCTAGAATCTGAGACTAAAAAGGTTATTTAACATAGGATATTTAATACATAGGTCAAAATCTATTTTAAGAAGCTAGGTTAGGTTAGGTTAGAACATAAAAGACCATTGAGAGCCGAGCGAAGCGGAGCGGAGCGAGGCGTCCCCTAGAATCTGACACTAAAAAGGTATATTTAACATAGGATATTTAATACATAGGTCAAAATCTATTTTAAGAAGCTAGGTTAGGTTAGGTTAGAACATAAAAGACCATTGAGAGCCGAGCGAAGCAGAGCGGAGCGAGACGTCCCCTAGAATCTGACACTAAAAAGGTATATTTAACATAGGATATTTAATATATAGGTCAATATTCCTATGTAAAAGAAGTGAGGTTATGATTTATAAAAAAAATCATTACTCGAAAACTATACTTTTCCGACAAAGGGGAAAGGTGGGGGGGGCTTCCCCTACCTTTGCTTTTTGTGATGGCCGATGCAGCTGATGTAAAATTGGCGTATTTTTCATGATCAGTTTTAATCTCCGTGAATCTTCATAACTTTACTTGGAAAGAGGTAATTACTTAGTTTCGTTTTGTGGAATTATAATTACTCCTATGATTTTTGCCTGTATTTTTGAATTCACCATCTTTTTTCTATTTTCTAAGATTTTTTTTATTGGTGGGAATATTATTCCCGCTGCCCGGGTATGTCGTTCAACTAGTTCATATTTTTTTCAGATTTTCTCGTACAATAGAGCATTATTTGCGTGACGATGAAATAGAAAAGGCCTTGGACGAGATCTTTTGGATTCCAGATGATGGTTCAGAAGACGGAAATGAGTCTGATGAGGCAGAAGAATTCAATGTGAACAATATTCAAAGAGTTCTGGAAGATAATAGTTCTTTCACAAGTTCTCCTGCGCCGGAGCAATCAGAATACACACTTACAAATAGACCAGAGCCAGAGCCTTCCTCATCACATTCAACTTCTGCTGGAAGATCAGATTACTCACATCAGGACGAGTCTTTGAGTATTGAATCTACCCAACAGATCCCAGAATTACTGGAGGAAGAACCTAGTGATGAATCAGAATGTGAAGATGAGTCATGGGGAAAAAATATGTGGGTTTCCCGGCCAGATCCTGATGAATTTGATCGTAATTTGAGGTAACAGTACAACCTAAGTCTCTTAGGAATAGAAAAGCCCGTCCAGTAGCCCACTTTGAAAAGTTTTTCAACGATGATGGCTTTGATTTGATTATCACTCAGACGAACTTGTATGCGGAACAGGAACGGATAAAGAATTTGAGTCCTGTCGACAAAGCAGAAATTCGTGCTTTTTTGGGCATTTTTATTATAATCACATTCTGCCCCAAATAGATTTGTATTGGTCAACAGACCCTGGCTTAAGAGTAAACGAATTTGCTGATGTTATGACGGTAAAACGTTTCAAGAAAATATTACAGGCACTTCATTTGAATAATAACAGAGAACAACCCGAAAGAGAAAGTCCCGATTTTGACAAATTGTATAAACTTAGACCTCTCATATCATTACTCAATGATGCATTTCAAAATAATGCCACCAACTCATCATCACAGAGCATCGATGAGAGCATGATCCTCTTCAAAGGAAGATCCAGCTTGAAGCAGTATATGCCGTTGAAACCTATAAAAAGGGGATATAAAGTGTGGTGTTGCTGCGACAGCAGCACTGGGTATCTATATAATTTCGAAATTTATACAGGTAAAACGGGACAAGGAACAGAAGAGCGCTTGGGTGCTAATGTTGTAAAAAGATTGTCAATCAAATTGTCAGAGGAAGCTTTCAAGAAACACATCACCTTCGATAATTTTTTTTGCGACTGGTCACTCATGCAGTATTTATATGAAAAAAATATATTTGCAAGTGGAACGGTTAGAAGAAATAGAGCAGTTTTACCTAGTATAATAAAAAGAACTGGGAGGAACAAGAGTTTGAAGTTGAAAAAAGGCGAGTTCAAGTGGAGAACTAAACAAGACGTAGCTTTTACTGTATGGCAGGATACCAAAGAGGTTTTGTTACTAACCAATGCTTTATATCCCAAAGAAGGAATGACTACAGTTCAAAGAACTCAACAAGATGGCACTAAGCTGACAGTGAAATGCCCAAGGGTAGTGAAAGAATACACAAAAAGAATGGGAGGTGTCCACCTATTTGATCAAATCAAGAACACATATTCTATCGGACGAAGAAGCAAACGCTGGTGGCTGCGGAAATTCTACTTTTTGGTTGATGCAAGCTTGACAAATGCTTTCATTTTATATTCCAAAACACCGGTGCGTCCACATCCAAAGACTGCGAGACTATGTTACAGATACCAGCGACGCCGAAGAAATCAACCGATGGGCGAGTTCCCAAATCAGCGATGTTCCAGAAGGAGAACTCTCGCTCTTCGAAGCGGAAAATAGTGGAATGGAATTCGGACGTGGAGGAATACGAAATGGGATCCCTGTTTCAACAACATCGCAACGCACAGAAAAAGACTGTGGAAGAGGAAAGCGAACCAGAAGTGGACATAGCTCCGCCGACGAAGCGCAAGTTAAGGAAACCATCGTCGGAGAGCGAGAACGAGGACTCACCAACCGAAGACGACTTTTCATCTATGGTCGCCAATCATGCTCGAGCTCACTCCTTGACCACAAGTACTGGCAAAATCTCACAACATATCTTAATAAAAGAAGACGACGGATATATCAATATATCGTCGCCGGGAGAGCGTGGGTCGACGCTTATAAAGTTAGAGCTCTACCCATTCAAAGAGTGTGTAAAATTAGGGAAAAATCAATACTGGACGAAGCGGACGTTCTCATGCATGGGTCTGAGCTCTGGAGAGGATTCGCGTGTGCACAATCTGGCAATGAAGCTGAAATACGAATTAACAAAACAGATACTTCGTCTAAAAGATGTAAAGGTGGAGAAAAAGGCACTAACAGGTTGGAAAGGTTTTTAGAATCTTTTATAATTACGCCTACAAAAAATATTCTCTACACTGGCCATTGGACAAACGGTCCTTTTAAATATATGCCTAAGAATAAGGCGATACTGACTACATGTTTCCATAATGTTAATCAAACTATCGTGGACTTAACATATCGAGAAATATTTTTAAAATCAAGGAAAATTTCTTTAAATAAACTTATATATGTAGCGCCATGGAATAGTGTAGGCGATTATTATTATAACATTTGCGACAGTGTACTGATAATGGACTATCGAACTATCGTGCCGCGAAGCGGCACATGATAATGTTCATGATAATGTCCATTATCAGTACTGAGAATAATTTGTGTTGGTGTGGCGGTGGTGAGGTATAGGCAGATTAAAAATCTGGCTAGTTATAAAAAGACGTTTACCGGGCTCTGTTGCCATTCGCTTTCAAGCTTCGGTCGAGTGAAGACGTCAAAATAGATTCATTATCAGAATTTTTAGTGTTTAATAAGAAAGATGTCGAGCAACGTAGAATTACAAAATATATTAAACGACGAGGACGACTGTGTGAAAATTGTGGCCTTAAACGAAGGAGCGGAGGAAACAACGGAGAATTTGTTGGACCAGAATACTCAATATGTTCTGGAAGTGAACGATGTAAACAAGAAAAAGAAGAGTACGAAAGGAAAAACTTTATTGACATCTCAGAAGAAAACAATTATGAACAACGGTTTAATAAAATGGTTAAACAATTTCTGGCAAAGCGGAAGTACGTTGAGAGTGATGAAGCCGTTTTTAAAAGCAGTAAACGACGCCGCACTGAAGAACAAGAATATGAACTTATTCAATGTGGGTCAGACTCTGCAGAAGATAATGAAGGAATTTTTCATTCACATGAAAACACAAAAGATGGACTTAACAAGTTGTTCCTTCAATACTTTCGAGGAGTGGTGTGTAAACGAAGGATTATCCACGACATATGGGAAGCTCCAATCGATGGTTTGGGCAAACGATTTAGGGAATCAATTATTCGACCATTACTCAACAGTTCTTATGGAACTAGAAGAGCGACAAGAATCGATGGACGAAGTGGAGGTGGCGAATACAACATCCCGGGAATATTCATCATTGCCGAACATGAAAAACATCTCCACGTCATCCATGACTGCTCATACTCGGGATCAACATGCCGGTGCGTCCACATCCAAAGACTGCGAGACTATGTTACAGATACCAGCGACGCCGAAGAAATCAACCGATGGGCGAGTTCCCAAATCAGCGATGTTCCAGAAGGAGAACTCTCGCTCTTCGAAGCGGAAAATAGTGGAATGGAATTCGGACGTGGAGGAATACGAAATGGGATCCCTGTTTCAACAACATCGCAACGCACAGAAAAAGACTGTGGAAGAGGAAAGCGAACCAGAAGTGGACATAGCTCCGCCGACGAAGCGCAAGTTAAGGAAACCATCGTCGGAGAGCGAGAACGAGGACTCACCAACCGAAGACGACTTTTCATCTATGGTCGCCAATCATGCTCGAGCTCACTCCTTGACCACAAGTACTGGCAAAATCTCACAACATATCTTAATAAAAGAAGACGACGGATATATCAATATATCGTCGCCGGGAGAGCGTGGGTCGACGCTTATAAAGTTAGAGCTCTACCCATTCAAAGAGTGTGTAAAATTAGGGAAAAATCAATACTGGACGAAGCGGACGTTCTCATGCATGGGTCTGAGCTCTGGAGAGGATTCGCGTGTGCACAATCTGGCAATGAAGCTGAAATACGAATTAACAAAACAGATACTTCGTCTAAAAGATGTAAAGGTGGAGAAAAAGGCACTAACAGGTTGGAAAGGTTTTTAGAATCTTTTATAATTACGCCTACAAAAAATATTCTCTACACTGGCCATTGGACAAACGGTCCTTTTAAATATATGCCTAAGAATAAGGCGATACTGACTACATGTTTCCATAATGTTAATCAAACTATCGTGGACTTAACATATCGAGAAATATTTTTAAAATCAAGGAAAATTTCTTTAAATACACAAGCACACAAGCTTACCAATTTAGAATTTCGGGTGGCTCTTGCAAGAGGACTTATTGGTGGTTATAGTAGCAGAAAAAGAAAGTCGAGCGTGGGCACCTACGTTTCCAAGAAATTACGATGTGATACAGACAATTACCAAAAAAGTATCAACGCTGTGCCTGAAGAAGTGCGATTCCAAAATGTAGGTGTGCATATGCCAGCAGCCATGGAGACCTACCGGCGCTGTAAGCTCTGCAGCACAAAGACGAGCGACAAACGAAGCAAAATAAAATGCGATAAATGTAATGTCCCGCTTTGCATTACACCGTGTTTTGCACAATACCATACTGTAAGCACGTGAGTAGTTGACGGGCAGTGGAGATATTTTTCCCACCAAATTTCCACAATTTTCCTAATTAGTTTTCCAATTTTTTTTAATGCCATTTTTTTTAAATAAATAAAAATATGCCAAAACTATAAACAGTTGTTTTATTCTTCTGGATAGTTCTGCCTTATAAAGGGTTAAGGTTGTCAATGAAGACCCAGACTTACCCATTTTTTCTTCGAGTACATTAAGAAATGTTATGAAACATTTAGATTTCAAATATGTCACAAAATCAAGACAAAGCATTTTAATTGACAGAAAGGACATTATTTTATGGCGCCAGCGATACCTTCGAAAAATTAAGGAAAAAAGGAAGGTATATTTATTACCAAGATGAAACCTGGATCACCGAAGGTAATTATAATTTTCTGTTTTCTTAATTTGTAATTTTTACTATGTTTTAGGTCATGCGCCCTAGAAGGCATGGATTGACCAGACAGTGTTATCGTCCCGCCAGGCCTTCCTAGATGGCTTAAAACAGCCTTCAGAAAAGCGTTAACCATTAATTATCGGCCATATAGGCGGGGAAGAAGGATTCGTAGAAGACGTCTTATTAATATTTGAAGCCAAAAAGAAAACCTTGCATCGCTGCCTATAATGTCTTGTACTAAACCTAGAATACAAGAGTGGCTAACAACAAAAATATTTTATTCGTAGCAACAATGGTTAAAGCTACTCTTCTTATAGACTTTGTTTAGAATAAAGAATCGAGTGAGCACAAGAAATATTTGAAAGAGAACAAAAATATAGGACATAACAAAAAGAGTAAGCTACTAAAATGGAAATGGTCTAGTCACGTTTGTAGAATGGATGACTCAAGGTTGGCTAAACGACTAACCGAATGGATACCTAGAGACAAGAAAAGGAAAAACTATCGTCAAAAGAAAAGGTGGAGATATGTTTTTGCGCAGAAAGTTGGCACTGACTGGATGACTAAGTGTTGGGATCGGGATCTTTGGAAACACTTGGGAGGCCTACGCCGATGAGGCGACTTCTACCTTAAATTAAAGTTAAGGATTAGACATTAAAAGACAGCAAAATTAACTTTATATAATTTTTATCAAATAAACTTAAATTTGTTATAATTATTAGTAAAAATGTTATAAAAGAAAAATGTTATAATGTAATAATTGGTAGTAGAATAAAGGCTTTTTATTTTATTTTTATAGACATTGTACGGCAGCACTAACAAGAACATTGCGTGAGTATGTAGTGGACGAGATGGCAGCGCTGCATGGGATAATTGTTTTACGTCTGCCCCCGTACCATTGTGAGCTCAACCCCATTGAGTTCGTATAGGCGCAGGCTAAAGGATATGTTGCAAGAAATAACAAAACCTTCAAAAGAAGTAAAAAAACTTTTTGAAGAAGGACTTCGACATATCACACCTGAAAAATGGAGTAGATGTGTGTCTCATGTAATTATTAAAGAAGAAGACAAAATATATGGTCTCGACCACATCATCAACAATGTTTCAGACAGATTTATAATTAATGTCACCGAAAGTGATAGTGAAGATTTTTTATCTGACGATGAATAAAAACAAATTATGTAAACAATTTGTGTGTTTTTTATTTTCATTACCTACCTATAATTATTATATTTTATACATCTATAGTTTCAACTACATGCTGTATAGAAATAGGGCAGTCTTACAAGTTTCCTCGCAATGTTTTCCTTAATGTTCAAAACACTCAGTATTTAGTATAGGTAGATAATAAAGGAATATAGTCGTCGAAAACTTGTTGGTACTTACAAAGCAAGACTAAAATTTGAACTTTGTAACCAAGGCACACTAACTATTCACTGTAAATCGAGGACATTTCATTCATTCAAGAGTTTTTTTAATGACTCACTGTCACAAAACTATTTTTATTTAACCAAAAACTAACAACACAGTAAACATCAGTTGACTTCTCTAAATAAAAATACGACTTTAGATAAACATGTCTAGTATCTCCCTTCTTCCTCAATTTAAGAGGGAAAGATTGCACTTGTAGTGTGAGTGACATAAATCCAAACTGAAGAGATCTTGCTATCATACAGACTTATGAATGCCCTCATAAGTCTGTATGATAGCAAACTGTTTAACTATTAAGATACGGTTCCAATACCTATGGTCATTTTCAAATATCCCTACCCACATCAACAACTTTCAAAGCAGGACAGAACAGCCAGAATTGTTTATGACGGCAAAGAGAAAAATGCCAGCTCCTTCAAGGTAGAATTTGCCTTCAAAGTTGGTGGTAGGGTCACTACAAATATACATACTTAACATTACAAAAGAGACGATAGAGTTAGAACTACTTTTTAACGAGAAGAAGGTTAGGCTTTAGACAAGTTTAAAGGTACCAATAGGTAATTTATTTAAACATGTCTAATACTTCGCACTAGACTAAAGCTTGTTTTCAACAAGAATCCATTGGTTGCAATTTGAAGCTACCTTTTTAAATTCTTTATTTTATTTTATTGATTACAAGTATACACACTTGACATCTCAATAGTGATGATAGAGTAAGAACTACATGAAATGCATGAATTTTGAACAAAACTCAATGAAAAACTCTTTTTAACGAGAACAAGGCTAGGGTAATGTTAGACAAGTTTAAAGGTACCATTAGGTAATTTATTTAAATATGTCTATTTCCCCACAGAGTGTAAATCTTGTTTTCAACATGATTCCATTGGTAACAATTTGCCACCACTTTTTTTTTATTCTTGACTTTATTTTTATTGATTCAGGGCACAAAATAATTACATGATACAGCAAAATATATACATAAATTCACATGTTAGTAAAGAAAAGTAGAGACAGCACTATCAAGTTGAACTTCCAATGTAGAGATAACTGTTAATCTGTTGATTTTTGATTTTGATTTTTGAATGCTTATGTGATCACAATTTTACCTCCTTGAACTGAAATGTGGCACATATACCATCAAAAAAACATTGCCATTGATCATAAAAAAAAATATCATATTGTCCGCCCAATACAGAAGGTGAGAGACAGGAAGGGTCTCAAAATGAGAACGGCTTAGATGGGCATAGTCGATCAGACTGACCAACTGCTGTTGATGCCACACTGAGAACTCTCATGCATGCAGTTTCCTTACAATATTTCCTTCACCATTGAAGCAATTGATAAGTAATTACTCAAACTAGAAAAAAATATAAATCAGAAAAAACACAACCAGCCTGTCTTCAAGATTAAAGATGTGTTGGACCTACCCCACATAATAGGGGTTAGGGGCAAGAACTTACGCATTATAAGTAAGATGCTCACTCGTGTTTTTTAGGTTAGTTTAGAGGTTTATGGGAAAACGAAGCAGGAAGGGTGCAGCCTTCTAAGTCGTATTCCATAGCACATCTTACCCTCTCTGCTAAACGAAAAAACAACTGAAAACGGTCTCGTAATTTTTTAGTGTAGCCTAGTCGTTGCTCACTGTTTAGCTGCATGGCACATCTCCGGTGGACACAATGTTGTGTAGAAAAGACAAGACATTCCTTTGCGGTTGGTTATTAGTAATACGCAATGAAACAAGGACTAAGTACAATATCGCTACACTTGTTTTAGAAACGTTATAATAAAAACCGGATTAGAAACCGCCATTACCATGAGAAAATGGTAAGTAACACAGACAATTGAACAATAAAAAAAAATAGAAAACAAAATTTTTTTTAATAACTTGCTTCACGACTCTGGGTTCTAACAATTTTAACAAAAAGACAGACAAAGAGAATATAATCACTACGTATCAAAGGTTAATGCTATGCCCTACAGTCCATAACATAAGCCAATGCACATAATGTGAACGAAACATATCCGTCACGACATTTCTAATTTTGCTTACAACATTTTACTTACTACTACTTACTACTTTTGTTCCTTGTTACTCACACAAGTCTTATTTCCTGAAGTTAAACTATAAAAATGTATAACAATCTCAATAGTATTCCAATCTCAATTAATTCACGCGAATATTTTATCAACTCGAATCTAAAACACAGACTACTAACCTAATTAGAGTTTGACATATAGCAAATGAATGAGTCCTTATAGCTGGAAATTATCTGGAAATAAAACATGAACCATAGAGGGAATGATAGGAACAATCTGCGTACAATGGCTAATGGCAACAAGTTTGCAGCTAATTAAGTGAAGTTATTTATAACTATTCATGAAATATTTTCGATTTTTCCTATCAATTTGCACAACATTTGCAAATTTTGAGCTATATAATAAATCCAATTAATCAGATAATATGTAACATAATTAGCAATAAAGTAATGAATATTTATAATATTATGATCTAAAGGTCTAAATATTATCACTTATAAAATCTAATTCATTTTATTTGGTATTCAACTGTCCATTCATAACTACTCTGCCAATATTTCCAACACTTGGAAAATTTGCACCTGAAGCGATATTTGTTTAACTTGAATGCATTGGCTAATGTATGGAGGGTAGAGGTAAGGATAGTCATCTTATATGGGAGAAAAGTTGAAAAAGTGTCCAGTTGTATGCGCTAAATAACAGTTCAAAAATCCTCCACAATGGCGCTGGTGGATGCACAGGGTATGGTATGAATGTAGCAATCGTAGATGAATTGAAGTATGCCGAGTTAAAAAATTTAATGTCATTATCGACTAAAGTAGTTAATTATTGAGAATTTCAACAACTTACGTTGTACAAAATATTGTGGTAAATATAACCTTTATTTTTCAAGCCTACTCTAACAATATTTATATTTGGCGCTTCTTTTAAGAGTTACCTTGATGCAAATGTGGCGCCATCCTAATTTAATACATTTTGACGACACTTTTTCATATACACAGATGATCCTCCTTACCTCTACCTTCCATATGTTTTAAATTGACATCATCATTTGTATGCATCAACCGCCATCTATATGTTCATGGTAGGACTGAAAGCCGACTTCAACAGCGACACCTAGTACGTACTTCAAGTACTGTTGCTTGGAACTAATTATGGTTTTGGCAAAGAAGTTCAAGTGTGGTGCAGTAGATGGCGTTGCAATATTAATTTTAGGTTTTATACGCTATTTTAAATGTATTTGTTTGCAACAACCGCCATCTGTGTTCAGGGTACGACTTAAACAGCGACACCTAGTACGTACTTCAAATACTATTGGTTGGAGCGCAAACTAATTATGTATTTAGCAAACTAGTTCAGTGTGGCACGGTAGATGGCACTATCAAATAGTATGGGTCATTCACCCCTGCGGTATGAAAAAATGATTTGAAGCATCAATATATTTTTGATTAGATATACATATTGATGTAATGTTTTAATTATAGATCAAATTAAGTTTATCCTTATTATTTATTACTAGCTGTTGTCGGCGACTTTATTCAGTTGTTATTGAGTTTTTAAAAATCCCGCGATAACAGTCAAAGGCTAACTAACATGTAGTTAAATAAAATAAAAAAGATTACCTAATATACGAATAGATATCTCCCACTAAGAATTCCAATACTCTAAACTGGTTAATTTAAAGTAAGTATTGGATAAGAAAACCATGAAAATATGCTACAAAATACAAATATTCCCGTACCGGGAGTCCCGGGTTCCATCCCCGGGGGAATTCAGGAACCTTCGACTAGCAGTTTTTTTTTTATTGCACAAGAATTTAGCCCTTGACTGCAATCTCACCTGGTGGTAAGGGTAAGTGATTATGCAGTCTAAGATGGTAGCGGGCTAACCTGTTAGGGAGTATGGTAGTGATATGAGAGAAATTATAATATTAAGGAGTATTTAAACGATAAAAAAGCTTGGGTGTGAATTGCTCTAGCTTCATAGCTTAATTTAAATTTACTGGAAGATGGTGATAACAAAAAAATAAATTTACCCGGCTAAGTTTGTTGTGGGCTCTTCTTAGACCAGGGCGCGTTTGGAACCCTCGTAGCTTTAGATTTAAGTTGGCGAACGAAGTTATCACCATCCCGTTACAATTATGTAAACAAATATGTATGAACGCTTCATAAGTGCCTGTGATAGGCCTACATGAATAAAGAAATTTTGAATTTGATACCCCTAATCGGTTTTTACGCGACATCACACCGGAACTCTAAATCGCTTAGCGGCACGTCTTTGTCGGTAGGGTGGTAACTAGCCACGGCCGAAGCCTCCCACCGGACCAGACCAGAGAAAATTCAGAAATTATAAATTCCTAAATTGCCTCTGCTGGGAATCGAACCAGGGACCTCCTTCTTAAATTCACAGCCCTAACCGTTGCACTAGAGAGGTCGTCTAGATAGAATAGTATAGGCAACATTTATCCCAGAAAAAGAAAACGGTTCCAACGGGATTTGTAAAAAACCGTAACCCGTATATATAAATTGATAAACTAAACTGTATATGCGTAGAGTTAGGCGGTTGCCCCCCATGGTTTATGGAGGGCAACCATGGCATAAACATGTTGTGACGTCACTACGAGATTCATTAATACTAGCTGTTGCCCGCGACTGCGTTTGATTTTGTTTTTTGATGTGGCATTCAATTTACTTTGTAGTTCTAAAAAAAAATTAAAGTATTCAGTATCGCTAATCCTTCAATGAGGGGTTTGCAGCTGTCCGTTGAGGAGTTATGTCTTCTATCGACAACCACGTTCTTTATAATCTTTATGGTACAAAAATAATTATTTAAATCGGTCATAATTTGTCGGAGTTATGGTGTAAAGTCGTCAAACACTTTCATCCCCTCTCCCAAAGGAACCGAGCTTAGTGTCGGGATAACAAGTATCCTATATTTCTTCTAACACTTCCAAGAATATGTGTACAAAGTTTCATGAGGATCGGTTAAGTAGTTTTTGCGTAAAAGCGTAACAAACAAACTTACATTGACATTTATAATTTTATTTGGGTTAGGGATTAGTAGGGATACGGATTATTATATTTTATTTAAATATAAAAATCAAACTAAAATAATATTATCACCAACTCATCCTTGCGAAATACTCATAACGCATAAGAATTATAAATGAACAGTCGGTTAATTACATTCCGTTCATTGCCTTAGGAATCAAAATATTAATCAAAAAAGAAACCACCTGTATACTGTTTTGACTGCCGATTCGCGCAGTGGGCAGCGACCCTGCTTTCTGAGCCAAGACCGTGGGTTCGATTCCTACAAGTGGACAATGTTTGTGTGATGAACATAAATGTTTTTCAGTGTCTGGGTGTTTATATGTATATTATAAGTATTTATGTATATTATTCGTATAATTATTCATCAGTCATCTAACTACCCATAACGCAAGCTATGCTTACTTTGGCGGGATGACGATGTGTGTATTGTCGTAGTATATTTATTTATTTATATACTGTAGTCTTGATGCGTATACAAATTGTTTGCACTCTCCTTATACATTTTTTTGTGTTAGTACTTATTTTTATACTACCCACATTCAGCTGTAAATTTTTGTTAAGTACTTATTATTTATCGCCATCTGTCATAAGTTAATGCTCATTCGTTTTTAGCATAAATGTAATTTTAGAATTTAGCGTGTTGTATTCACGATGATTGTCGACGGCGCAGGGTGTAACGGTAAAACTCTTAAGAGTTTAGGTTTTACACTTATGAAATGTACTACTTTTTTATTGTTATATTCGATGAAATAAATAAATAAGAATATAATGAAATTAATTTTTATAACACAAGCTGCGCTTACTTTGGGGATAGATGGCGATTTGTGTATTGATGTAGTATATTTATTTATTTAGAATGGGCAGGAGACAATTATTTTCCCGGGCACAGGATAAAATATTATCTTGTCTTACAGCTTTATCAACTCTCAGAGCACTGGTGCACAAGTCAAAGTCAAAAATATCTTTATTCAAGTAGTTCCATAGGTGGCACTTTTGATGCGTACATAAGAATTACACGGTAGTGAGATGATGGCGATAACCACATTCGTAAACTTAATACTAAAGCTACGAGGGATCCAAACGCGTCCTGGTCTAAGAAGAAGCCCACAACAAACTTAGCCGGGTGTTTTTTTTTGTTATCACCATCTCACAATGTCATTTAAAATCATTAGAAGAGCAACCTGGTTAGAGCAATAATTCACACCCAAGCTTTTTTATCGATTACGTAGTCCTTTATACTATAATAGAACTTTTCTATTAGCTTACGTTTAATACAAACTTTTAACTTTTTAAGAGACATCTCCAAGATGTCAATGGGTAGTTTACTGTAGAACTGTATGCAATTTCCTATAAACGAATTATGAATTTTATGTAACCTACTAAGTATACTGCACTGTAAGTTTATTCTTACTTGTAATGTTTAAATTATTGCAGTCACATTTTTTCTTAAATTTAGAAATGTTTTTATGAACGTACAATGAATTTTCAAATATACACTAAATTTTTATTTATCTCTCAATGACTCTCTCGGTCCCATTTTGTAGATCGAACGAACGGCCCTCTTCTGCAGCACGAAAATAGTGCTAATATCAGCAGCATTACCCCAAAGTAAAATTCCATGTGGAAATAATATCCAAATAATAAATGTGTAATAATAAACGTGGGTAAACTTCTCCTATTCCATGTTCCAGTGATTTAGCAGGTGGGCACGTTAATTATATTCCTTGTTAGAGGATATAATTTTTGTCTCCTGTCTGTGCTATTCCCAACCGGCCGGAGTTTTTTTTTTATTTTTTTTTATTTGGATAACAAACAGCTATAAATAAATTGTTACAATGGAAAAACTTAATTATAGATTTTACACAAGCCAATAAAGTTGTCACTGTTAATTAAAATTATCATAATGATACGGGAGTTTTGTTTAATTATACATAAGTAACTTATACTAAGTAATACTAGTTACAATAAGTTAATAACGCAAAAAAGATTGCTTCATATTTAAAAAGTTAATCTAAGAAAGAAAAAAATAAAAAAACACACATTCAAGTGCATTTTTTGATAGCAGATACAAACTTTCCATACTTATAAAAAAATTGGTCTTATAATAAATCTATTACGGCATAGAGAAGGAAGACGGCATAAAATTGAAAAATCCTTCCCCTTTTTGAGTTATTCAAAAATTTTAGGGTATGCAGTGCTTATGTGCTTATATGAAGTGCACGCCACTGCACGTGGGAGAAAGTAAAATTCGGAAATTACAAATTATAAAGTAGCCTATAAAACCTCCACGCTCAATCGGGAGGTCGATAAAATACATCTGCTGAAAAGACATGCTGGTACCGAGAAACAACTACTCCAGTATTCTCATGTCAAGAGTCCATCGATACAGTTTATTCCTTCCGCGTCTTTGCTACGGTCGCCTATATAAATATAACGTCGGTCTGTATTTACACTGATGACATAAGCATGCAAGGTGTATGACAACATTCAAGTTTATAGCATCTCACTGTTGTCTGTTGTTGTCTGACTGACTGACTGATCTATCAATGCACAGCTCTAACCACTTGACGGATCGGGCTGAAATTTTGCACACAGATAGTTATTACAACGTAGGAATCGACTAAGAAAGGATTTTTGAAAATTCCAACCCATTTATAAAACCTTTTCACTCACGAATCGCAGAAACATGATAGATCTTTGTTTCTTACATAAAATTATTAATGGTTGTATTGAATGTTCAAGTTTAGCTTACAGGGTAAGATTGGCAGTACCTAAGTATAATGCGCGATCTTATATAAAGAATAAGTAAACTTTGAGGCCTTAATTCACAAAAACGAATCTAGGCAGGTCTACCCCGATAAAAATATATAGTTATTTCCATTATATACTTAAGTACATTATATACTTATTTACATTATCTACTTAAGTACATTATATACCTTAGTACATTATATACATAAGTACATAATATACTTACATTATTTACTTAAGTACGTTATATACTTAGTTACATTATATACTTAAGTACATTATATACCTAAGTACATTATACACATAAGTACATAATATACTTACATTATTTACTTAAGTACGTTATATACTTAATTACATTATATACTTAAGTACATTATATACCTAAGTACATAATATACATAAGTACATAATATACTTACATTATTTACTTAAATACATTATATACTTATTTAGATTAAATACTTTAGTACATTATTTACTTAAGTACATTTTTACTAAGTACATTATATACTTATTTACATAATTTACTTGAGTACATTATTTACTTAAGTTCATTATATACTTAAGTACATTATATACTTAAGTACGTTATAAACTTATTTCTATATATACTTAAATACATTATATACTTAAGTACATTATATAATTACTTACATTATATACTTAAGTAAATTATATACTTAAATACATTATATACTTAAGTACATTATATACTTACTTACATTAAATACTTAAGTTCATTATATACTTAAGTACATAATATACTTATTTACATTATATACTTAAATACATAATATACTTAAGTACATTATTTACTTAAGTACATTATATACTTATTTACATTATATACTTAAGAACATTATTTACTTATTTACATTATATACTTAATTACGTTATATACTTAGTTACATTATATACTTAAGTACATTATATACTTAAATACATTATATACTTAAGAACATTATATACTTAAGTACATTATTTACTTAAGTACATTATATACTTATTTACATTATATACTTAAGTACATTTTTACTAAGTACATTATATACTTATTTACATTATATACTTAAATACAGTATATACTTAAGTACATTATATACTTAAGTAGTACATTATATACTTAAGTACATTATATACTTACTTACATTATTTACTTAAATACATTATATACTTACATAATATACTTAAGTACATTATTTACTTAAGTACATTTTTACTTAAGTACATTATATACTTAAGTACATTTTATACTTTAGTTCATTATATACTTAAGTACATTATATACTTAAGTACATTATATACTTAAGTAGTACATTATATACTTAAGTACATTATATACTTACTTACATTAAATACTTATTAACATTATATACTTAAGTACGTTATATACTTATTTCTATATTTACTTAAATACATTATATACTTAAGTACATTATATACTTACTTACATTAAATACTTATTTACATTATATACTTAAGTACATTATATACTTCAGAACATTATATACTTAAGTACATTATTTACTTAAGTACATTATTTACTTAAGTTCATTATATTATACCTATTTACATTATATACTTAAGTACTTTATATACTTATTTCTTTAAATACTTAAATACATTATATACTTTCTTACATTATATACTTAAGTACATTATATACTTAAGTACATTATATACTTAAGTACATTATGTACTTACTTACGTTATATACTTAAGTACATTATATACTTAAGTACATTATTTACTTAAGTACATTATATACTTACTTACATTATATACTTACTTACATTATTTACTTAAATACATTATATACTTAAATACATTATATACTTAAGTATATTATATACTTATACTATAATTATATTAAATCAACTTTTGAATCACTTCAATGTAAATAACTTACTACATCCGGAGCAGTACGGTTTTACTAAAGGTCGTAGCACCACGGATGCAGGCGCTAAACTTTTAAAACATGTGTACGATGCCTGGGAACGTTCGCAGAATGCCATTGGTGTTTTTTGTGATCTATCCAAAGCATTCGATTGTGTCGATCATAAAACCTTGCTTCTTAAACTAGCCCATTATGGTATCAAAAACGTTGCACTAAATTTGGTTGCCTCTTATCTCAGTGACAGAACCCAAAGGGTTTGCATAAAAGACATTAAGTCGCAGGGGTCGGCTACGTCAATGGGTGTCCCACAGGGTTCAATCTTGGGTCCCTTTCTATTTTTGGTGTATATAAATGATCTACCACACCATGTCAGTGAAACCTGTGACATTGTACTGTTTGCTGATGATACATCTCTAATTTTTAAAACTGATAGAGGTAGAGACAACTCTGACGATGTAAGCCGTGCTATGTCGCATGTGTCGCACTGGTTTACTGTCAATAATTTACTTTTAAATGCAAAAAAAACTAAGTGTGTGGAATTTATTTTACCAAATGTAAAGAAAGTTAATAAAAATATAATAATAAATGGAGAATCACTAAAAATGGAAGATTCCACAGTTTTTCTGGGCATGACCTTGGATTGTAAGCTTCAGTGGGGTACCCATATAGATACACTAGCAGGTAAACTAAGCTCGGCTGCCTACGCCGTCAGGAAAATTAGACAGATTACTGACGTAGAAACAGCAAGACTTGTTTACTTCGCGTACTTTCATAGTGTGATGTCTTACGGGATCTTATTATGGGGCAAAGCTGCTGATATTGAAACTATATTCATATTGCAGAAAAGAGCTGTACGGTCAATATATAAACTTAAATCACGTGAATCGCTCCGTGAAAAATTTAAAGAAATTGGTATACTTACGGTAGCCTCACAATACATTTATAACAATATAGTATTTGTAAGACAACATATTAGTCTTTATAAACAAAAAGTGGATATAAACAGTCGACTTACAAGAAATGGTCATAAATTAGTGACATCTGCATATCGTCTGCGAAAGGTGCAGAAGTCATTTGTGGGATTGAGTATACGCTTTTATAATATGATTCCTAAGGTAATTTTGGACCTACCAATCCATAAGTTTAAAGAATGTGTTAAAACACATTTATTACAGCGAGGTTATTATACAATTGATGAGTTTCTTAATGACAAGGTTGCTTGGAAGCACCCGGCTCCGCTTTCATCTCTCACAAGATAGAAAAATGAATGTTAAAATATAAAATGTAAATTTTTGATGTTGGAAAAGAGCAACTGCTGAGTTTCTTGCCGGCTTCTTCTCGGTAGAATCTGCCTTCCGAACCGGTGGTAGAGTCACTACACACGGACAGACTTGACGTTTCAAAAGTGCTTGTATTAGGCCTACTTGAAATAAATGAATTTTGAATTTTGAATTTTGAATTTTGAATTTTGAATTTTGAAGTACATTATTTACTTAAGTACATTATATACTTAAGAACATTATATACTTAAGAACATTATTTACTTATTTACTTTATATATTTATTTACGTTATATACTTAGTTACATTATATACTTATTTACATAATTTACTTAAGAAAATTATATACTTACTTTTACTTAAGTAAATTATATACTTACTTACATTATATACTTATTTGGATTATATACATTAGTACATTATATACTTATTTACATTATATACTTAAGTACATTATATACTTATTTACGTTATATACTTAGTTACATTATATACTTATTTACATAATTTACTTAAGAAAATTATATACTTACTTTTACTTAAGTAAATTATATACTTACTTACATTATATACTTATTTGGATTATATACATTAGTACATTATATACTTATTAACATTATATACTTACTTACATTATACACTTTAGTACATTATTTACTTATTTACATTATATACTTAAGTACATTATATACTTAAATACATTATATACCTAAGTACATTATACACATAAGTACATTATTTACTTAAGTACATTATATACTTATTTACATAATATATTTAAGTACATTTTTACTAAGTACATTATATACTTATTAACATTATATACTTAAATACAGTATATACTTAAGTACATTATATACTTAAGTAGTACATTATATACTTAAGTACATTATATACTTACTTACATTATTTACTTAAGTACATTATATACTTAAGAACATTATATACTTAAGAACATTATTTACTTATTTACTTTATATACTTATTTACGTTATATACTTAGTTACATTATATACTTATTTACATAATTTACTTAAGAAAATTATATACTTACTTTTACTTAAGTAAATTATATACTTACTTACATTATATAGTTATTTGGATTATATACATTAGTACATTATATACTTATTTACATTATATACTTACTTACATTATACACTTTAGTACATTATTTACTTATTTACATTATATACTTAAGTACATTATATACTTAAATACATTATATACCTAAGTACATTATACACATAAGTACATTATTTACTTAAGTACATTATATACTTATTTACATTATATACTTAAGTACATTTTTACTAAGTACATTATATACTTATTTACATTATATACTTAAAAACAGTATATACTTAAGTACATTATATACTTAAATAGTACATTATATACTTAAGTACATTATATACTTACTTACATTATATACTTACTTACATTATATACTTAAGTACATTATATACTTACTTAAATTATATACTTAAGTACATTATATACTTAAGTACGTTATATACTTACTTACATTTTATACTTAAGTACATAATATACTTACTTAAATTATATACTTAAGTACATTATATACTTAAGTACGTTATATACTTATTTCAATATATACTTAAATACATTATATACTTAAGTACATTATATAATTACTTACATTATATACTTAAGTACATTATATACTTAAATACATTATATACTTAAGTACATTACATACTTACTTACATTAAATAATTAAGTTCATTATATACTTAAGTACATTATATACTTATTTACATTACATTATTTACTTAAATACATTATATACTTAAATACATTATATACTTAAGTATATTATATACTTAAGTACATTATTTACTTAAGTACATTATATACTTAAGAACATTATATACTTAAGAACATTATTTACTTATTTACTTTATATACTTATTTACGTTATATACTTAGTTACATTATATACTTATTTACATTATTTACTTAAGTACATTATATACTTACTTACATTATATACTTACTTACATTATTTACTTAAATACATTATATACTTAAATACATTATATACTTAAGTATATTATATACTTAAGTACATTATTTACTTAAGTACATTATATACTTAAGAACATTATATACTTAAGAACATTATTTACTTATTTACTTTATATACTTATTTACGTTATATACTTAGTTACATTATATACTTATTTACATAATTTACTTAAGAAAATTATATACTTACTTTTACTTAAGTAAATTATATACTTACTTACATTATATACTTATTTGGATTATATACATTAGTACATTATATACTTATTTACATTATATACTTAAGTACATTATATACTTATTTACGTTATATACTTAGTTACATTATATACTTATTTACATAATTTACTTAAGAAAATTATATACTTACTTTTACTTAAGTAAATTATATACTTACTTACATTATATACTTATTTGGATTATATACATTAGTACATTATATACTTATTAACATTATATACTTACTTACATTATACACTTTAGTACATTATTTACTTATTTACATTATATACTTAAGTACATTATATACTTAAATACATTATATACCTAAGTACATTATACACATAAGTACATTATTTACTTAAGTACATTATATACTTATTTACATTATATACTTAAGTACATTTTTACTAAGTACATTATATACTTATTAACATTATATACTTAAATACAGTATATACTTAAGTACATTATATACTTAAGTAGTACATTATATACTTAAGTACATTATATACTTACTTACATTATTTACTTAAGTACATTATATACTTAAGAACATTATATACTTAAGAACATTATTTACTTATTTACTTTATATACTTATTTACGTTATATACTTAGTTACATTATATACTTATTTACATAATTTACTTAAGAAAATTATATACTTACTTTTACTTAAGTAAATTATATACTTACTTACATTATATACTTATTTGGATTATATACATTAGTACATTATATACTTATTTACATTATATACTTACTTACATTATACACTTTAGTACATTATTTACTTATTTACATTATATACTTAAGTACATTGTATACTTAAATACATTATATACTTAAGTACATTATATACTTACTTACATTAAATACTTAAGTTCATTATATACTTAAGTACATTATATACTTATTTACATTATATACTTAAATACATTAGATACTTAAATACATAATATACTTAAGAACATTATTTACTTAAGTACATTATATACTTATTTACATTATATACTTAAGAACATTATTTACTTATTTACATTATATACTTAATTACGTTATATACTTAGTTACATTATATACTTATTTACATTATATACTTAAGTACATAATTTACTTAAGTAAATTATATACTTATATTATATACTTATTGAGATTATTTACAGTAGTACATTATATACTTATTTACATTATATACTTACTTACATTATACACTTAAGTACATTATATACTTACTTACATTATATACTTAAGTACATTATATACTTAAGTACATTATATACTTACTTACATAATATACTTAAGTACATTATATACTTAAGTACATTATATACTTAAGTACATTATATACTTATGTACATTATTTACTTAAATACATTATATACTTATTTACATTATATACTTAAGTACATTTTTACTAAGTATATTATATACTTATTTACATTATATACTTAAATACAGTATATACTTAAGTACATTATATACTTAAGTAGTACATTATATACTTAAGTAAATTATATACTTACTTACATTATTTACTTAAATACATTATATACTTAAATATATTATATACTTAAGTACATTATATACTTAAGTACATTATACACTTACTTACATTATTTACTTAAATACATTATATACTTATGTAGATTATATACTTTAGTACATTATATACTTATTTACATTATATACTTAAGTACATTATATACTTACTTACATTATATACTTAAGTACATTATATACTTACTTAAATTATATACTTAAGTACATTATTTACTTAAGTACATTATATACTTACTTACATTATATACTTACTTACATTATTTACTTAAATACATTATATACTTAAATACGTTATATACTTAGTTACATTATATACTTATTTACATAATTTACTTAAGAAAATTATATACTTACTTTTACTTAAGTAAATTATATACTTACTTACATTATATACTTATTTGGATTATATACATTAGTACATTATATACTTATTTACATTAAATACTTACTTACATTATACACTTTAGTACATTATTTACTTATTTACATTATATACTTAAGTACATTATATACTTAAATACATTATATACCTAAGTACATTATACACATAAGTACGATATATACTTAAGTACATTATTTACTTAAGTACTTTATATACCTAAGTACATTATATACTTAAGTAGTATATTATATACTTACTAACAGTATATACTTAAGTACATTATAAACTTACTTACATTATTTACTAAAATACATTATATACTTATTTAGATTATATACTTACTTACATTATTTACTAAAATACATTATATACTTATTTAGATTATATACTTTAGTACATTATTTACTAAATTACATTTTTACTAAGTACATTATATACTTATTTACATTATATACTTTAGTACATTATATACTTACTTACATAATATACTTAAGTACATTATATACTTAAGTAGTACATTATATACTTACTTACATTATTTACTTAAATAATATACTTATTTAGATTATATACTTTAGTACATTATATACTTACTTACATTATATACTTAAGTACATTATTTACTCAAGTACATTATATACTTAAGTACATTATATACTTACTTACATTATATATTTAAGTACATTATTTACTAAAGTACATTATATACTTAAGTAATTTATATACTTATTTACATTATATACTTAAGTACATAATTTACTTTAGTAAACTATATACTTACTTACATTATATACTTATTTAGATTATATACATTAGTACATTATATACTTAAGTACATAATATACTTAAGTACATTATATACTTAAGTACATTATATACTTAAGTACATTATATACTTAAGTACATTATTTACTTAAGTACATTATATACTTATTTACATTATATACTTAAGTACATTATATACTTACTTACATTATTTACATAATACATTATATACTTAAATATATTATATACTTAAGTACATTATATACTTAAGTACATAATACACTTACTTACATTATTTACTTAAATACATTATATACTTATTTAGATTATATACTTTAGTACATTATATACTTATTTACATTATATACTTAAGTACATTATATACTTACTTACATTATATACTTAAGTACATTATATACTTACTTAAATTATATACTTAAGTACATTATTTACTTATTTACATTATATACTTAAGTACATTATATACTTAAGTACGTTATAAACTTATTTCTATATATACTTAAATACATTATATACTTAAGTACATTATATAATTACTTACATTATATACTTAAGTAAATTATATACTTAAATACATTATATACTTAAGTACATTATATACTTACTTACATTAAATACTTAAGTTCATTATATACTTAAGTACATAATATACTTATTTACATTATATACTTAAATACATAATATACTTAAGTACATTATTTACTTAAGTACATTATATACTTATTTACATTATATACTTAAGAACATTATTTACTTATTTACATTATATACTTAATTACGTTATATACTTAGTTACATTATATACTTAAGTACATTATATACTTAAATACATTATATACTTAAGAACATTATATACTTAAGTACATTATTTACTTAAGTACATTATATACTTATTTACATTATATACTTAAGTACATTTTTACTAAGTACATTATATACTTATTTACATTATATACTTAAATACAGTATATACTTAAGTACATTATATACTTAAGTAGTACATTATATACTTAAGTACATTATATACTTACTTACATTATTTACTTAAATACATTATATACTTACATAATATACTTAAGTACATTATTTACTTAAGTACATTTTTACTTAAGTACATTATATACTTAAGTACATTTTATACTTTAGTTCATTATATACTTAAGTACATTATATACTTAAGTACATTATATACTTAAGTAGTACATTATATACTTAAGTACATTATATACTTACTTACATTAAATACTTATTAACATTATATACTTAAGTACGTTATATACTTATTTCTATATTTACTTAAATACATTATATACTTAAGTACATTATATACTTACTTACATTAAATACTTATTTACATTATATACTTAAGTACATTATATACTTCAGAACATTATATACTTAAGTACATTATTTACTTAAGTACATTATTTACTTAAGTTCATTATATTATACCTATTTACATTATATACTTAAGTACTTTATATACTTATTTCTTTAAATACTTAAATACATTATATACTTTCTTACATTATATACTTAAGTACATTATATACTTAAGTACATTATATACTTAAGTACATTATGTACTTACTTACGTTATATACTTAAGTACATTATATACTTAAGTACATTATTTACTTAAGTACATTATATACTTACTTACATTATATACTTACTTACATTATTTACTTAAATACATTATATACTTAAATACATTATATACTTAAGTATATTATATACTTATACTATAATTATATTAAATCAACTTTTGAATCACTTCAATGTAAATAACTTACTACATCCGGAGCAGTACGGTTTTACTAAAGGTCGTAGCACCACGGATGCAGGCGCTAAACTTTTAAAACATGTGTACGATGCCTGGGAACGTTCGCAGAATGCCATTGGTGTTTTTTGTGATCTATCCAAAGCATTCGATTGTGTCGATCATAAAACCTTGCTTCTTAAACTAGCCCATTATGGTATCAAAAACGTTGCACTAAATTTGGTTGCCTCTTATCTCAGTGACAGAACCCAAAGGGTTTGCATAAAAGACATTAAGTCGCAGGGGTCGGCTACGTCAATGGGTGTCCCACAGGGTTCAATCTTGGGTCCCTTTCTATTTTTGGTGTATATAAATGATCTACCACACCATGTCAGTGAAACCTGTGACATTGTACTGTTTGCTGATGATACATCTCTAATTTTTAAAACTGATAGAGGTAGAGACAACTCTGACGATGTAAGCCGTGCTATGTCGCATGTGTCGCACTGGTTTACTGTCAATAATTTACTTTTAAATGCAAAAAAAACTAAGTGTGTGGAATTTATTTTACCAAATGTAAAGAAAGTTAATAAAAATATAATAATAAATGGAGAATCACTAAAAATGGAAGATTCCACAGTTTTTCTGGGCATGACCTTGGATTGTAAGCTTCAGTGGGGTACCCATATAGATACACTAGCAGGTAAACTAAGCTCGGCTGCCTACGCCGTCAGGAAAATTAGACAGATTACTGACGTAGAAACAGCAAGACTTGTTTACTTCGCGTACTTTCATAGTGTGATGTCTTACGGGATCTTATTATGGGGCAAAGCTGCTGATATTGAAACTATATTCATATTGCAGAAAAGAGCTGTACGGTCAATATATAAACTTAAATCACGTGAATCGCTCCGTGAAAAATTTAAAGAAATTGGTATACTTACGGTAGCCTCACAATACATTTATAACAATATAGTATTTGTAAGACAACATATTAGTCTTTATAAACAAAAAGTGGATATAAACAGTCGACTTACAAGAAATGGTCATAAATTAGTGACATCTGCATATCGTCTGCGAAAGGTGCAGAAGTCATTTGTGGGATTGAGTATACGCTTTTATAATATGATTCCTAAGGTAATTTTGGACCTACCAATCCATAAGTTTAAAGAATGTGTTAAAACACATTTATTACAGCGAGGTTATTATACAATTGATGAGTTTCTTAATGACAAGGTTGCTTGGAAGCACCCGGCTCCGCTTTCATCTCTCACAAGATAGAAAAATGAATGTTAAAATATAAAATGTAAATTTTTGATGTTGGAAAAGAGCAACTGCTGAGTTTCTTGCCGGCTTCTTCTCGGTAGAATCTGCCTTCCGAACCGGTGGTAGAGTCACTACACACGGACAGACTTGACGTTTCAAAAGTGCTTGTATTAGGCCTACTTGAAATAAATGAATTTTGAATTTTGAATTTTGAATTTTGAATTTTGAATTTTGAAGTACATTATTTACTTAAGTACATTATATACTTAAGAACATTATATACTTAAGAACATTATTTACTTATTTACTTTATATATTTATTTACGTTATATACTTAGTTACATTATATACTTATTTACATAATTTACTTAAGAAAATTATATACTTACTTTTACTTAAGTAAATTATATACTTACTTACATTATATACTTATTTGGATTATATACATTAGTACATTATATACTTATTTACATTATATACTTAAGTACATTATATACTTATTTACGTTATATACTTAGTTACATTATATACTTATTTACATAATTTACTTAAGAAAATTATATACTTACTTTTACTTAAGTAAATTATATACTTACTTACATTATATACTTATTTGGATTATATACATTAGTACATTATATACTTATTAACATTATATACTTACTTACATTATACACTTTAGTACATTATTTACTTATTTACATTATATACTTAAGTACATTATATACTTAAATACATTATATACCTAAGTACATTATACACATAAGTACATTATTTACTTAAGTACATTATATACTTATTTACATAATATATTTAAGTACATTTTTACTAAGTACATTATATACTTATTAACATTATATACTTAAATACAGTATATACTTAAGTACATTATATACTTAAGTAGTACATTATATACTTAAGTACATTATATACTTACTTACATTATTTACTTAAGTACATTATATACTTAAGAACATTATATACTTAAGAACATTATTTACTTATTTACTTTATATACTTATTTACGTTATATACTTAGTTACATTATATACTTATTTACATAATTTACTTAAGAAAATTATATACTTACTTTTACTTAAGTAAATTATATACTTACTTACATTATATAGTTATTTGGATTATATACATTAGTACATTATATACTTATTTACATTATATACTTACTTACATTATACACTTTAGTACATTATTTACTTATTTACATTATATACTTAAGTACATTATATACTTAAATACATTATATACCTAAGTACATTATACACATAAGTACATTATTTACTTAAGTACATTATATACTTATTTACATTATATACTTAAGTACATTTTTACTAAGTACATTATATACTTATTTACATTATATACTTAAAAACAGTATATACTTAAGTACATTATATACTTAAATAGTACATTATATACTTAAGTACATTATATACTTACTTACATTATATACTTACTTACATTATATACTTAAGTACATTATATACTTACTTAAATTATATACTTAAGTACATTATATACTTAAGTACGTTATATACTTACTTACATTTTATACTTAAGTACATAATATACTTACTTAAATTATATACTTAAGTACATTATATACTTAAGTACGTTATATACTTATTTCAATATATACTTAAATACATTATATACTTAAGTACATTATATAATTACTTACATTATATACTTAAGTACATTATATACTTAAATACATTATATACTTAAGTACATTACATACTTACTTACATTAAATAATTAAGTTCATTATATACTTAAGTACATTATATACTTATTTACATTACATTATTTACTTAAATACATTATATACTTAAATACATTATATACTTAAGTATATTATATACTTAAGTACATTATTTACTTAAGTACATTATATACTTAAGAACATTATATACTTAAGAACATTATTTACTTATTTACTTTATATACTTATTTACGTTATAAACTTAGTTACATTATATACTTATTTACATTATTTACTTAAGTACATTATATACTTACTTACATTATATACTTACTTACATTATTTACTTAAATACATTATATACTTAAATACATTATATACTTAAGTATATTATATACTTAAGTACATTATTTACTTAAGTACATTATATACTTAAGAACATTATATACTTAAGAACATTATTTACTTATTTACTTTATATACTTATTTACGTTATATACTTAGTTACATTATATACTTATTTACATAATTTACTTAAGAAAATTATATACTTACTTTTACTTAAGTAAATTATATACTTACTTACATTATATACTTATTTGGATTATATACATTAGTACATTATATACTTATTTACATTATATACTTAAGTACATTATATACTTATTTACGTTATATACTTAGTTACATTATATACTTATTTACATAATTTACTTAAGAAAATTATATACTTACTTTTACTTAAGTAAATTATATACTTACTTACATTATATACTTATTTGGATTATATACATTAGTACATTATATACTTATTAACATTATATACTTACTTACATTATACACTTTAGTACATTATTTACTTATTTACATTATATACTTAAGTACATTATATACTTAAATACATTATATACCTAAGTACATTATACACATAAGTACATTATTTACTTAAGTACATTATATACTTATTTACATTATATACTTAAGTACATTTTTACTAAGTACATTATATACTTATTAACATTATATACTTAAATACAGTATATACTTAAGTACATTATATACTTAAGTAGTACATTATATACTTAAGTACATTATATACTTACTTACATTATTTACTTAAGTACATTATATACTTAAGAACATTATATACTTAAGAACATTATTTACTTATTTACTTTATATACTTATTTACGTTATATACTTAGTTACATTATATACTTATTTACATAATTTACTTAAGAAAATTATATACTTACTTTTACTTAAGTAAATTATATACTTACTTACATTATATACTTATTTGGATTATATACATTAGTACATTATATACTTATTTACATTATATACTTACTTACATTATACACTTTAGTACATTATTTACTTATTTACATTATATACTTAAGTACATTGTATACTTAAATACATTATATACTTAAGTACATTATATACTTACTTACATTAAATACTTAAGTTCATTATATACTTAAGTACATTATATACTTATTTACATTATATACTTAAATACATTAGATACTTAAATACATAATATACTTAAGAACATTATTTACTTAAGTACATTATATACTTATTTACATTATATACTTAAGAACATTATTTACTTATTTACATTATATACTTAATTACGTTATATACTTAGTTACATTATATACTTATTTACATTATATACTTAAGTACATAATTTACTTAAGTAAATTATATACTTATATTATATACTTATTGAGATTATTTACAGTAGTACATTATATACTTATTTACATTATATACTTACTTACATTATACACTTAAGTACATTATATACTTACTTACATTATATACTTAAGTACATTATATACTTAAGTACATTATATACTTACTTACATAATATACTTAAGTACATTATATACTTAAGTACATTATATACTTAAGTACATTATATACTTATGTACATTATTTACTTAAATACATTATATACTTATTTACATTATATACTTAAGTACATTTTTACTAAGTATATTATATACTTATTTACATTATATACTTAAATACAGTATATACTTAAGTACATTATATACTTAAGTAGTACATTATATACTTAAGTAAATTATATACTTACTTACATTATTTACTTAAATACATTATATACTTAAATATATTATATACTTAAGTACATTATATACTTAAGTACATTATACACTTACTTACATTATTTACTTAAATACATTATATACTTATGTAGATTATATACTTTAGTACATTATATACTTATTTACATTATATACTTAAGTACATTATATACTTACTTACATTATATACTTAAGTACATTATATACTTACTTAAATTATATACTTAAGTACATTATTTACTTAAGTACATTATATACTTACTTACATTATATACTTACTTACATTATTTACTTAAATACATTATATACTTAAATACGTTATATACTTAGTTACATTATATACTTATTTACATAATTTACTTAAGAAAATTATATACTTACTTTTACTTAAGTAAATTATATACTTACTTACATTATATACTTATTTGGATTATATACATTAGTACATTATATACTTATTTACATTAAATACTTACTTACATTATACACTTTAGTACATTATTTACTTATTTACATTATATACTTAAGTACATTATATACTTAAATACATTATATACCTAAGTACATTATACACATAAGTACGATATATACTTAAGTACATTATTTACTTAAGTACTTTATATACCTAAGTACATTATATACTTAAGTAGTATATTATATACTTACTAACAGTATATACTTAAGTACATTATAAACTTACTTACATTATTTACTAAAATACATTATATACTTATTTAGATTATATACTTACTTACATTATTTACTAAAATACATTATATACTTATTTAGATTATATACTTTAGTACATTATTTACTAAATTACATTTTTACTAAGTACATTATATACTTATTTACATTATATACTTTAGTACATTATATACTTACTTACATAATATACTTAAGTACATTATATACTTAAGTAGTACATTATATACTTACTTACATTATTTACTTAAATAATATACTTATTTAGATTATATACTTTAGTACATTATATACTTACTTACATTATATACTTAAGTACATTATTTACTCAAGTACATTATATACTTAAGTACATTATATACTTACTTACATTATATATTTAAGTACATTATTTACTAAAGTACATTATATACTTAAGTAATTTATATACTTATTTACATTATATACTTAAGTACATAATTTACTTTAGTAAACTATATACTTACTTACATTATATACTTATTTAGATTATATACATTAGTACATTATATACTTAAGTACATAATATACTTAAGTACATTATATACTTAAGTACATTATATACTTAAGTACATTATATACTTAAGTACATTATTTACTTAAGTACATTATATACTTATTTACATTATATACTTAAGTACATTATATACTTACTTACATTATTTACATAATACATTATATACTTAAATATATTATATACTTAAGTACATTATATACTTAAGTACATAATACACTTACTTACATTATTTACTTAAATACATTATATACTTATTTAGATTATATACTTTAGTACATTATATACTTATTTACATTATATACTTAAGTACATTATATACTTACTTACATTATATACTTAAGTACATTATATACTTACTTAAATTATATACTTAAGTACATTATTTACTTATTTACATTATATACTTAAGTACATTATTTACTTAAGTACATTATATACTTATTTACATTATATACTTATTTAAAATTATATACATTAGTACATTATTTACTTAAGAACTTAAGTACATTATATACCTAATTATATTATATACTTACTTACATTATATACTTATTTTCATTATGTACTTAAGTACATTATATACTTACTTACATTATATACTTAAGTACATTATATACTTAGCTAGATTATATACTTATTTAAATTATATACTTAAGTACATTATATACTTACTTACATTATATACTTAAGTACATTATGTACTTACTTACATTATATACTTAAGTTCATTATATACTTACTTAAATTATATACTTAAGTACATTATATACTTAAGTACGTTATATACTTATTTCTATATATACTTAAATACATTATATACTTAAGTACATTATATAATTACTTACATTATATACTTAAGTACATTATATACTTAAATACATTATATACTTAAGTACATTACATACTTACTTACATTAAATACTTAAGTTCATTATATACTTAAGTACATTATATACTTATTTACATTATATACTTAAATACATTATATACTTAAATACATAATATACTTAAGTACATTATTTACTTAAGTACATTATATACTTATTTACATTATATACTTAAGAACATTATTTACTTATTTACATTATATACTTAATTACGTTATATACTTAGTTACATTATATACTTATTTACATTATATACTTAAGTACATTATATACTTAAGTACATTATACACTTACTTACATTATTTACTTAAATACATTATATACTTATTTAGATTATATACTTTAGTACATTATATACTTATTTACATTAAATACTTAAGTACATTATATACTTACTTACATTATATACTTAAGTACATTATATACTTACTTAAATTATATACTTTAGTACATTATATACTTAAGTACGTTATATACTTATTTCTAAATATACTTAAATACATTATATACTTAAGTACATTATATACTTAAATACATTATATACTTAAGTACATTATATACTTACTTACATTAAATACTTAAGTACATTATATACTTATTTACATTATATACTTAAATACATTATATACTTAAATACATAATATACTTAAGTACATTATTTACTTAAGTACATTATATACTTATTTACATTATATACTTAAGAACATTATTTACTTATTTACATTATATACTTAATTACGTTATATACTTAGTTACATTATATACTTATTTACATTATATACTTAAGTACATAATTTACTTAAGTAAATTATATACTTATATTTTATACTTATTGAGATTATTTACAGTAGTACATTATATACTTATTTACATTATATACTTACTTACATTATACACTTAAGTACATTATATACTTACTTACATTATATACTTAAGTACATTATATACTTAAGTACATTATATACTTACATAATATACTTAAGTACATTATATACTTAAGTACATTATATACTTAAGTACATTATATACTTATGTACATTATTTACTTAAATACATTATAAACTTATTTACATTATATACTTAAGTACATTTTTACTAAGTATATTATATACTTATTTACATTATATACTTAAATACAGTATATACTTAAGTACATTATATACTTAAGTAGTACATTATATACTTAAGTAAATTATATACTTACTTACATTATTTACTTAAATACATTATATACTTAAATATATTATATACTTAAGTACATTATATACTTAAGTACATTATACACTTACTTACATTATTTACTTAAATACATTATATACTTATGTAGATTATATACTTTAGTACATTATATACTTATTTACATTATGTACTTAAGTACATTATATACTTACTTACATTATATACTTAAGTACATTATATACTTACTTAAATTATATACTTAAGTACATTATTTACTTAAGTACATTATATACTTACTTACATTATATACTTACTTACATTATTTACTTAAATACATTATATACTTAAATACATTATATACTTAAGTACATTATTTACTTAAGTACATTATATACTTAAGAACATTATATACTTAAGAACATTATTTACTTATTTACTTTATATACTTAATTACGTTATATACTTAGTTACATTATATACTTATTTACATAATTTACTTAAGAAAATTATATACTTACTTTTACTTAAGTAAATTATATACTTACTTACATTATATACTTATTTGGATTATATACATTAGTACATTATATACTTATTTACATTATATACTTACTTACATTATACACTTTAGTACATTATTTACTTATTTACATTATATACTTAAGTACATTATATACTTAAATACATTATATACCTAAGTACATTATACACATAAGTACGATATATACTTAAGTACATTATTTACTTAAGTACTTTATATACCTAAGTACATTATATACTTAAGTAGTATATTATATACTTACTAACAGTATATACTTAAGTACATTATAAACTTACTTACATTATTTACTAAAAAACATTATATACTTATTTAGCTTATATGCTTACTTACATTATTTACTAAAATACATTATATACTTATTTAGATTATATACTTTAGTACATTATTTACTTAAGTACATTTTTACTAAGTACATTATATACTTATTTACATTATATACTTTAGTACATTATATACTTACTTACATAATATACTTAAGTACATTATATACTTAAGTAGTACATTATATACTTACTTACATTATTTACTTAAATAATATACTTATTTAGATTATATACTTTAGTACATTATATACTTACTTACATTATATACTTAAGTACATTATTTACTCAAGTACATTATATACTTAAGTACATTATATACTTACTTACATTATATATTTAAGTACATTATTTACTAAAGTACATTATATACTTAAGTACATTATATACTTATTTACATTATATACTTAAGTACATAATTTACTTTAGTAAACTATATACTTACTTACATTATATACTTATTTAGATTATATACATTAGTACATTATATACTTAAGTACATAATATACTTAAGTACATTATATACTTAAGTACATTATATACTTAAGTACATTATCTACTTAAGTACATTATTTACTTAAGTACATTATATACTTATTTACATTATATACTTAAGTACATTATATACTTACTTACATTATTTACATAATACATTATATACTTAAATATATTATATACTTAAGTACATTATATACTTAAGTACATAATACACTTACTTACATTATTTACTTAAATACATTATATACTTATTTAGATTATATACTTTAGTACATTATATACTTATTTACATTATATACTTAAGTACATTATATACTTACTTACATTATATACTTAAGTACATTATATACTTACTTAAATTATATACTTAAGTACATTATTTACTTAAGTACATTATATACTTAAGTACATTATTTACTTATTTACATTATATACTTAAGTACATTATTTACTTAAGTACATTATATACTTATTTACATTATATACTTATTTAAAATTATATACATTAGTACATTATTTACTTAAGAACTTAAGTACATTATATACCTAATTATATTATATACTTACTTACATTATATACTTATTTACATTATGTACTTAAGTACATTATATACTTACTTACATTATATACTTAAGTACATTATATACTTAAGTACATTATATACTTAGCTAGATTATATACTTATTTAAATTATATACTTAAGTACATTATATACTTACTTACATTATATACTTAAGTACATTATGTACTTACTTACATTATATACTTAAGTACATTATATACTTAAGTACATTATTTACTTAAGTTCATTATATACTTAAGTACATTATATAATAACTTACATTATATACTTAAGTACATTATGTACTTAAATACATTATATACTTAAGTACATTATATACTTACTTACATTAAATACTTAAGTTCATTATATTTTTAAGTACATTATATACTTATTTACATAATATACTTAAGTACATTATTTACTTAAGTACATTATATACTTATTTACATTATATACTTAAGAACATTATTTACTTATGTACATTATATACTTAATTACGTTATATACTTAGTTACATTATATACTTATTTACATTATATACTTAAGTACATTATATATTTAGTACATAATTTACTTAAGTAAATAATATACTTATTTTATATACTTATTGAGATTATTTACAGTAGTACATTATATACTTATTAACATTATATACTTACTTACATTATACACTTTATTACATTATTTACTTACTTACATTATATACTTAAGTACATTATATACTTAAGTACATTATATACTTAAGTACATTATATACTTACTTACATTATATACTTAAGTACATTATTTACTTAAGTACATTATATACTTATTAACATTATATACTTAAGTACGTTATATACTTATTTCTATATATACTTAAATACATTATATACTTAAGTACATTATATACATACTTGCATTAAATACTTAAGATCATTATATACTTTAGTACATTTTTACTTAAGTACATTATTTACTTAAGTACATTATATACTTATTTACATTATATACTTAAGTACATTATATACTTACTTACATTATATACTTAAGTACATTATGTACTTACTTACATTATTTACTTAAATTCATTATATACTTAAGTACATTATATACTTACTTACATTATATACTTAAGTACATTATTTACTTATTTACATTATATACTTACTTACATTATATACTTAAGTACATTATATACTTTTTTACATTATATACTTAAGTACATTATATACTTAAATACATTATATACTTAAGTACATTATATACTTACTTACATTATATACTTAAGTACATTATTTACTTAAGTACATTTTTACTAATGTACATTATATACTTAAGTACATTTTATACTTTAGTACATTATATACTTACTTACATTATATACTTATTTAGATTATATACATTAGTACATTATATACTTATTTACATTATATACTTACTTACATTATACTCTTTAGTACATTATTTACTTATTTAAACATTATTAGTACTTTAGTACATTATTTACTTATTTAAACTCTTCTTGCGTAGCTTCAAGTTAATACATATATTCACAATAGTCATATCATATCTCCAATGTAAAAAGCATAGAAATGACAATGGGCGATCTAAGTTGGCTGGACTAAAGGAAGACACGAAACACGATTGCTTGCTTGGATATAGTTTTTAAAAATTGAATAGTTATCTTCTCTTCTCGGAGATTCTACATCGGCCTGGCCGAATAAGATTACGCAAACTTTACCCTGCTTAGAATATTCCTTCTCGAACCAAAATTCTATGTTTCACATATCAATAAAACACGCAATGTTTTAGCACACATTTCGTAGGTACCTACCTATCTATAATTATATCTGTTTCGCAAGCAAGGAAATCATAGCAAGCTAATTATTATACGAAATAACTTTTAAACCGATGATGAATGAAAAATATAAACGTAGTTGGTTATGTAGCGATGTTGGTTGCAGCTTTCTTACTTAAATCCTTCCATACCTAAATCTTTCCTTACAGAAATTTCAACTAGATATTCTTATCTAGTTGAAAGTTCTGGCCGCATCATTATTCAAAAATTGTTCGGTAAACCCAAAATTGTAAATTGCGTATGAGCGAACACCTAAGCAAGGCTTGTATGGAGAAATTTAAAGTGGCAATGAATCATTAATTCATAACCCTAAAAGGATTTGCTTCTAGCGACGTCTCGACCGCGATCGGTCGGTGAAAGAGGCTCTCATTTATTTGCGCACGCCTCGCTAAGGGTCGACCTCGTGGCAGACTTCCATGTAATCAGGGTCGTGCATGATGTCCTTAATCATATCTTTCAGCATTGTGTATCTTGGGAACATCGGGTACAACTTTGAACTGACGTATTCCGACTGGAAAGAAAAAACAATTTATGTATTAGTAAATGCATATTTTGCAACCAAAGTTCTTTCCTTCTTTATATCCAAGCTCTAGTTTATCTTAAGTTATTTTTTATTGCAATCTCACCTGATTGCAAGTGATGATGCAGTCTAAGATTGTAGCGGGCAAACCTGTTAGGGGTAGGTAAGGCAGTTATATTAAATCCATACCCCTAATCGATTTCTACGATACATCATACTGGAACAATACAGCGCTTGGCAACACATCTTTGTCAGCAGAGTGATAGGTAGCCGAAGCCTTAGCTAGACCAGACCAGAGAAAATATAGACATTACCAATCCCTAAATTGTCCCCGCCGGGGATTGAACTCGGGACCTGTAATTTATAAACCATCAGGTCATCGAAAATTTCCAAACAAATGTTGAGGTCGCCGGTCCGGTCAACTATTTTGTGTGCACACAATATTGACTGTTTATCGCTTGTTTACAGAATACACGAGCAGGTCCTACAGTGAGAGTTCTCAGAAACTTCACAATCTTGTTGTAAGTGTATTTAATTGTTACAATTAAGTATTAGATTAGCAGGCATTTGCGTACCTGTCTTTTCAATTAAATAAATTTCCTTTGATTTTGAAATATGTACATACATTTTAAAATCAGGATTGCATTTTAAATATTTTCAGCCAAAAGATTCTGTTATTATAAACAAACATAATATATGGGTATTATAAGTTAATAAGCACACAGTTACAGTTATTTGAATTTCAAATATTTTATTTATACATATTGTTATAATTTAATATTAAATGTACATACATCATTTACTACAAATGTGATGCAAAATCACGATAACATGTACCTTGATATAATAAATGAGTCTAGTTTCCTATTAATACAATAATAAAGTCACGATAATAAGACTTGCAACCAGATTTGAATAATATCTCAGGTTTATCTATATCTCATTGTAAACATAAAATTTACGAAAAACAGACAATTCAGCTCGTATAATAAAGATAAAGTTTTCTAAAACTGAAAAAAAAAAGTTCTTACTTAGGCTTGGAAATTTGAGTATTATTTTGACAAACTGCTACGAGATAAATCCAAATTACAGCAATTTTACATGCATGGTACGGGTCAAATACATGACTGCAGCGGTCTGCAAAAGTTGTGCGCAAATCCATATCTGTCGTGGTTTGGAGGCCAAATATGGCGTCAGAACCGTGGGTGGTAAGTAGTGAAATCATATGAAGCATGATCTATTAATTAGTAGTGCTTTAGTAGTATTTTATACCTATGCAAAAATATTTCTGCCTGGTTGACGGGTGGCATCTTTTGAAATATACACATAAAATTTTAGTATACCTGAAAAAATATTATATTCAATCTTATCCACTCCATGCATTAAAGACGGAAAAATGTTTAATTCTAGTGTAATCGAGTACGGATATTATCATATCAATGTTACTAATAAGTAGAGATCGGATACATTTGTATACATTTACACGTTCGTCCAGCAATGCCTCTTTCGCTGGCCGCTGCAGTAGTGTGACACATACGATTCTTATTTTATTTTATGGAGAAATCCTCTAAGATAATTAATACGATTATCTCGAATAAGCACCTATGAAGGGGTATCAGACCAGTATTTATCTATACATATACATATCTAAATACCTTAAGTTCCCGGATAAGGTTTCTCAACCCAGTATATTTCTTCAGCAGACGATATAAATCATTTGTCATTTGAGTATTTTCCGTTTCGATTTGCGATGTTGTCATATCTGAAACACAAGGTATTTTTTTAGCTTTTTGCAAAAGGTCACGTTAAATGTACCTAATAGTCGTAGTAATTTAAAACTGACTTTATTGTAAGTAATCGTATATACTTAGTCTATCGATACTTATAAAAATACGCAATTTCGTTCACTAGGATGATATATTATGTAATAAAATAATAATTTTACAAATTTAATTGGCAATCGGTTTCTGAGATTAGCACCTTCAAAGTTTCAATATGTACACTTCTTAATATTATTTCAACAATAAATATAATTATAGATAATATTTCTTTTATTCGTACATCCATGCTAAGTAAGTATGGATATACGAATAAATCTATCTATCTATTATATACTAGCTGACCCGCGCAACTTCGTCTGCACCGAATCGGTTCTTAGAGATTTTATTATCTTAAAAAACCCTTGAAACGAATTGCAGCGCTGCCTACCAGATCCAGTTTTATTTATAAACTATGCTAGTCGCGGCCGGGCGGCCCGCTGCATTTTTCTTGCTTTTTGCGTTTCTATACCCGTCGCAACTTCTAAGCCATAGGTTCCATTTGAATAATTTAAAAAGGAATTTGCAGGTATATAATCAAAATTAATATTTATAAAGCTATTTATTTGGATTAGGATTAATATCATGATAAGAATGTCGACATCTTACGATTATACCCGTGTTTTGAAAGAAAAATAAAAAAAAAAAACAATTATTATGACTTAACCATAACAGTTAGACATATAGCCTCGCGGCTTCTTTTGTAGATAATCACGATTACTTAAAACATGTAGTACATTATTTTTATGTATCATTAATCATTTTCGGGAAGTACGCCATTAAAACTTAAAGTCGGTATGACAACTTTAGAAAACATCGTTATATTTCAGCCAACTAAAGAAAACCATAAAAATTCAAAAATTCAAAATTTATTTATTTCAAGTAGGCCTGATATAAGCACTTTTGAAACGTCAAGTCTGTCTGTTTGTAGTGATTCTACCACCTCATTCATAGTAAAATATACACTTAAACCATCCATCAATCTATATATATCCATATATATAATATCCATCCTCACAAACTTTCAAATTTATAATATCAGTAGGATGGTGCATGCATTCGATCGTTGTACCGTATGCCTTGCGACTTGCTAGTATCTGTGAAGATTTATGTCCTTTATTTCCAACAATATTTATTAGATCTTCATTAAAATTATACAAAACATGCTTGTTTGTATACACTTTCAAATAAAAAAAGAATTATTAAAATCGGTTCAAATTTAACGGAGCTATGAAGTAATTGATAAAAATTATCATCCCGTTTTCGCGAGTAAACTTATTGTTTATCAGGATAAAAAGTATCCTATATGTTGACCCAAAATACCAGTTACCACTATACCAAATTATATTTAAATCCGTTCAGTAGTTTTCACGTGATGCCCGGACAGACAGACAAACAGACAGACAGAAAAATTAAATAAAAAACAGTTTTAGACTCACTATCGATTATAAAGCATCCCCCGGTAAAAAAAAATCAAAATGTATTAAATGTACAGAAATCTTCCAGTTACAATTTTATTATAAGTATAGATTTAACCTCAGGTTAATGGACACAGGGTGCCAATTTTCAGGACGTGTTTATTGCATGCCCTGCGAAGTGTTGCCTGGTTTACAGGCGATGATTTTCCAAAAATCATCAGGTTCAACTGCTTGTTCCGTCAATTTTTACTATAAAAATAAGCTGTCTTATAGTAGAAAATTATGTCATCACATCAACCGATAGACGTCCACTGCTGGACATAGGTCTTTTGTAGGGAGTTCCAAGTTCCACGATTCTGAGCCGCTTGGATCCAACGGCTACCTGCGACGCGCTTAATGTCGTCTGTCCACCTCGTTGGGGGTCGACCAACGCTGCGCTTACCAGTACGGGGCTGCCATTCCAGCACCTTGGGACCCCAACGTCCATCCTTTCTCCGAACTATGTGCCCGGCCCATTGCCACTTAAGCTTCGCGACTCGTTGAGCTATGTCGGTAACTTTGGTTCTTCTACGAATCTCCACATTTCTGATTCGATCGCGTAGAGATACTCCGAGCATAGCTCTCTCCATCGCCCGCTGAGTGACTCTAAGCCTTCTTATGAGGCCCATAGTTAACGACCATGTTTCAGAGCCATAGGTCATCACTGGCAACACGCACTGTTCGAAGACTTTCGTCTTCAGGCACTGAGGGATTTCTGACGAAAAGATGGCACGGAGTTTCCCGAACGCTGCCCATCCGAGTTGGATTCGGCGGTTCACCTCCTTCTCGAAATTGGACCTACCTAACTGGATCGTGTGTCCTAGGTATACGTATTCGTCATCAATTTCGAGTGCAGTGTTCTCAACGATTACTGGTTGAAGCGGAACATGAGCATTAGACATAATCTTCGTCTTGCTCATGTTCATTCGTAGGCCAACCTGTTGAGAAGCTCTGCTGAGGCCATCGAGCATCGTATTTAGGTCTCCCAGAGTCTCTGCCATTATGACTACATCGTCGGCAAACCGAAGTTGAGTGATGTACTCGCCGTTAATGTTGATGCCAAGTCCGTTCCATTCCAGAAGCTTAAAGACGTCCTCCAACGCAGCGGTAAATAGTTTCGGGGAGATAACATCTCCCTGTCGCACGCCTCGCTGCAATTGGATTGGTCTCGTAGTCTGATCCTGTATACGAACTGACATAGTGGCGTTTTTGTACAAACACTGCAACACTTGGATATACCGGTAGTCAATTCGGCATCTCTGCAGTGACCTAAACACAGCCCAAGTTTCCACCGAATCAAAGGCTTTTTCATAGTCCACAAACGCTAAGCAAAGTGGCCGGTTATACTCTTCAGTCTTCTGTATAACCTGCCGCAGCGTATGAATGTGGTCTATGGTACTAAAGCCCTTACGGAAACCGGCTTGTTCGGGAGGCTGGAAGTCATCAAACCTACGAGCGAGACGATTCGTAATGACTCTCGAAAACAGCTTGTAGATATGACTCAGCAGCGAGATGGGTCTGTAATTCTTCAACAAGGTATTATCACCTTTTTTGAAGAACAGAACCACCACACTCCTGTGCCATGCCTCTGGCGTTGTGCCTTGGTGAATAACGGAATCAAACAATCGCTGAAGGACTCTCAGTATCGGTTTTCCACCTGCCTTCAGGAGTTCTGCCGTTATTCCGTCATCACCCGGCGCCTTGCCATTTTTAAGCTGCTTGAGAGCCACACTAATCTCGTATAGGCTGACGTCTGGGATATCTTCGGTATAGTGTCGAGTTAATTTGGCTCTAGGATCCTTAGCCAAATCTTCAACAGGCGTCTGTACTGTGGTGTACAACTGTCCATAAAAGTTCTCAACCTCACCCAAGATCTCAGGTTTGGAAGAGACAAGACTACCATTATTGGTCTTCAGTCGCATCAACTGGCTCTGACCGATAGACAGATCTCTAGCGAACACTTTAGAGCCTCTGTTTTGCTCGATGGCATTTTTAATACGCTCTGTATTGAAGTGCCGCATATCACGAGTCTGTGATTTAGAGATCTGCCTATTAATCCGCCGGTAAGCGGACGCGTCTGCTATAGACTGTAGTCTCATCTCTTGCCTCTCCGTCATAAGCTTGAGTGTATTGGTTGAGAACCTATTGGCCTTGTTTCTACGGTGGGCCTTGTAGAATTTGGACCCGACTGTTTGGACAGTTTCCACCAGCCTGTTGTTCAAATCGTCCACAGTGTCGCAATCTGCTAGGCAACCGAACCGGTTCTGTAGTTCTAGTTGAAAGCTCTCGGGGTTTTGAATATGGGCACGAGTAGGCCGGAGTGTAGACTTCACCAGTCTGACTCTTTCAAGTTGAACGTTTATACTCAATGTGCCTCTTACCATACGGTGATCACTTCCGGTTTTAACCCTGTTGATCACAGAGACATCATTGAATACATGCCGTTTGGTCGACATGATGAAGTCGATCTCGTTTCTCGTGGAACCATCGGGGCTTATCCAGGTCCATTTCCTGTGTGGCCGCTTCTTGAAGAAGGAGTTCATCATATAAAGGCCCTCCTTCTCCATGAAGTCAGCCAACATTTGACCCCTGTGGTTCCGTTGCCCATACCCAAATTGCCCCACCCTCAACTCTGAACCAGTTCGCTCGCCAAGCTTCGCGTTGAAATCCCCCATCACAATATTGTAGTAGGTGTTCGAGGCATGTATGGCTTTTGAAATGTCCTCATACAAAACCTCTACATCCTCGTCTGGGTGTGCCGAAGTCGGCGCGTATACCTGTATGACCTTCAACGAATACCGTTTGGTAATTCTGAGTATAAGGTATGCTACCCTGCTCGACACACTTTCGACTTTTACAACATTGTTGACGAGAGACTTGTGGACGATAAACCCGACACCACCCTGTGACTGTTGGTCACCCTCCCGGTAGTAAAACAAGTTGCCGGATTCCAAGATTATCGAGTCCTCCCCCTCTCGCCGGACTTCAGACAATCCTATAATATCCCAGCGCAACTTGCTCACCACTTCTTCCAGCTCAATCACCTTTCCATCGGTCCTCAACGTGCGTGCGTTGTATGTTGCCAGGTCAAGTCGTCGGGGTTGGCAGCGGAATCTCTGCCGGAGATTCTTAACACCCCTTGCCCCGCCGTTACCATAACCGCTGCCAGAGCCAGGAATAGCGGGGCCGCCGGGAACTAGGGGCTGTGGTTTTTTTCTCCTTCCCATTAAAGATATGCCCGATAATGACCACGCTGGGCAGGCGGGTTGGTCATCGCAGGGCTAGACTGATCGCCCCGTCGTCGCTGCTGCCCGACACCGGTCTGTGCCATTTGTTCAGCCTAGCCAATTCGAAGTGGTTATACCGCCACTTGTCGGTCGCCAGAGCCTCGTCGGTTAAACGGCAGGGTGCACCACGTGCAGGTGAGGTTGGCAATTTGGGAGGCTGACTGGTACTAGCCACACCCACTTACACCCCACACCCACTTACACCCCCACACCCACTTACACCCCCCACACCCACTTACACCCCCCATATATATAAGTATACATTATATACTTAAGTACATTATAAACTTATTTACATTATATACTTAAGAACATTATATACTTATTTACATAATATACTTAAGTACATTAATACTTACTTACAGTATATACTTAGTTAGATTATATACTTTGGTACATTATTTACTTTAGTAAATTATATACTAATTTAAATTATATACTTAAGTACATTATATACTTACTTACATTATATACTTAAGTACATTATGTACTTAAATTCATTATATACTTAAGTACATTATATACTTACTTACATTATATACTTAAGTACATTATTTACTTAAGTACATTTTTACTAATGTACATTATATACTTAAGTACATTTTATACTTTAGTACATTATATACTTACTTACATTATATACTTATTTAGATTATATACATTAGTACATTATATACTTATTTACATTATATACTTACTTACATTATACTCTTTAGTACATTATTTACTTATTTACATTATATACTTACTTACATTATATACTTAAGTACATTATATACTTAAGTACATAATATACTTAAGTACATTATATACTTAAGTACGTTATATACTTATTTCTATATATACTTAAATACATTATATACTTAAGTACATTATATAATTACTTACATTATATACTTAAGTACATTATATACTTAAGTACATTATATACTTAAGTAGTACATTATATACTTAAGTACATTATATACTTACTTACATTATTTACTTAAATACATTATATACTTAAATACATTATATACTTAAGTACATTATATACTAAAGTACATTATATACTTAAGTTCATTATATACCTATTTCTATATATACTTAAATACATTATATACTTACTTACATTATATACTTAAGTACATTATTTACTTAAGTACATTATATACTTATTTACATAATATATTTAAGTACATTTTTACTAAGTACATTATATACTTATTAACATTATATACTTAAATACAGTATATACTTAAGTACATTATATACTTAAGTAGTACATTATATACTTAAGTACATTATATACTTACTTACATTATTTACTTAAGTACATTATATACTTAAGAACATTATATACTTAAGAACATTATTTACTTATTTACTTTATATACTTATTTACGTTATATACTTAGTTACATTATATACTTATTTACATAATTTACTTAAGAAAATTATATACTTACTTTTACTTAAGTAAATTATATACTTACTTACATTATATAGTTATTTGGATTATATACATTAGTACATTATATACTTATTTACATTATATACTTACTTACATTATACACTTTAGTACATTATTTACTTATTTACATTATATACTTAAGTACATTATATACTTAAATACATTATATACCTAAGTACATTATACACATAAGTACATTATTTACTTAAGTACATTATATACTTATTTACATTATATACTTAAGTACATTTTTACTAAGTACATTATATACTTATTTACATTATATACTTAAAAACAGTATATACTTAAGTACATTATATACTTAAATAGTACATTATATACTTAAGTACATTATATACTTACTTACATTATATACTTACTTACATTATATACTTAAGTACATTATATACTTACTTAAATTATATACTTAAGTACATTATATACTTAAGTACGTTATATACTTACTTACATTTTATACTTAAGTACATAATATACTTACTTAAATTATATTCTTAAGTACATTATATACTTAAGTACGTTATATACTTATTTCTATATATACTTAAATACATTATATACTTAAGTACATTATATAATTACTTACATTATATACTTAAGTACATTATATACTTAAATACATTATATACTTAAGTACATTACATACTTACTTACATTAAATAATTAAGTTCATTATATACTTAAGTACATTATATACTTATTTACATTACATTATTTACTTAAATACATTATATACTTAAATACATTATATACTTAAGTATATTATATACTTAAGTACATTATTTACTTAAGTACATTATATACTTAAGAACATTATATACTTAAGAACATTATTTACTTATTTACTTTATATACTTATTTACGTTATATACTTAGTTACATTATATACTTATTTACATTATTTACTTAAGTACATTATATACTTACTTACATTATATACTTACTTACATTATTTACTTAAATACATTATATACTTAAATACATTATATACTTAAGTATATTATATACTTAAGTACATTATTTACTTAAGTACATTATATACTTAAGAACATTATATACTTAAGAACATTATTTACTTATTTACTTTATATACTTATTTACGTTATATACTTAGTTACATTATATACTTATTTACATAATTTACTTAAGAAAATTATATACTTACTTTTACTTAAGTAAATTATATACTTACTTACATTATATACTTATTTGGATTATATACATTAGTACATTATATACTTATTTACATTATATACTTAAGTACATTATATACTTATTTACGTTATATACTTAGTTACATTATATACTTATTTACATAATTTACTTAAGAAAATTATATACTTACTTTTACTTAAGTAAATTATATACTTACTTACATTATATACTTATTTGGATTATATACATTAGTACATTATATACTTATTAACATTATATACTTACTTACATTATACACTTTAGTACATTATTTACTTATTTACATTATATACTTAAGTACATTATATACTTAAATACATTATATACCTAAGTACATTATACACATAAGTACATTATTTACTTAAGTACATTATATACTTATTTACATTATATACTTAAGTACATTTTTACTAAGTACATTATATACTTATTAACATTATATACTTAAATACAGTATATACTTAAGTACATTATATACTTAAGTAGTACATTATATACTTAAGTACATTATATACTTACTTACATTATTAACTTAAGTACATTATATACTTAAGAACATTATATACTTAAGAACATTATTTACTTATTTACTTTATATACTTATTTACGTTATATACTTAGTTACATTATATACTTATTTACATAATTTACTTAAGAAAATTATATACTTACTTTTACTTAAGTAAATTATATACTTACTTACATTATATACTTATTTGGATTATATACATTAGTACATTATATACTTATTTACATTAAATACTTACTTACATTATACACTTTAGTACATTATTTACTTATTTACATTATATACTTAAGTACATTATATACTTAAATACATTATATACCTAAGTACATTATACACATAAGTACGATATATACTTAAGTACATTATTTACTTAAGTACTTTATATACCTAAGTACATTATATACTTAAGTAGTATATTATATACTTACTAACAGTATATACTTAAGTACATTATAAACTTACTTACATTATTTACTAAAATACATTATATACTTATTTAGATTATATACTTACTTACATTATTTACTAAAATACATTATATACTTATTTAGATTATATACTTTAGTACATTATTTACTAAATTACATTTTTACTAAGTACATTATATACTTATTTACATTATATACTTTAGTACATTATATACTTACTTACATAATATACTTAAGTACATTATATACTTAAGTAGTACATTATATACTTACTTACATTATTTACTTAAATAATATACTTATTTAGATTATATACTTTAGTACATTATATACTTACTTACATTATATACTTAAGTACATTATTTACTCAAGTACATTATATACTTAAGTACATTATATACTTACTTACATTATATATTTAAGTACATTATTTACTAAAGTACATTATATACTTAAGTACATTATATACTTATTTACATTATATACTTAAGTACATAATTTACTTTAGTAAACTATATACTTACTTACATTATATACTTATTTAGATTATATACATTAGTACATTATATACTTAAGTACATAATATACTTAAGTACATTATATACTTAAGTACATTATATACTTAAGTACATTATATACTTAAGTACATTATTTACTTAAGTACATTATATACTTATTTACATTATATACTTAAGTACATTATATACTTACTTACATTATTTACATAATACATTATATACTTAAATATATTATATACTTAAGTACATTATATACTTAAGTACATAATACACTTACTTACATTATTTACTTAAATACATTATATACTTATTTAGATTATATACTTTAGTACATTATATACTTATTTACATTATATACTTAAGTACATTATATACTTACTTACATTATATACTTAAGTACATTATATACTTACTTAAATTATATACTTAAGTACATTATTTACTTATTTACATTATATACTTAAGTACATTATTTACTTAAGTACATTATATACTTATTTACATTATATACTTATTTAAAATTATATACATTAGTACATTATTTACTTAAGAACTTAAGTACATTATATACCTAATTATATTATATACTTACTTACATTATATACTTATTTACATAATTTACTTAAGAAAATTATATACTTACTTTTACTTAAGTAAATTATATACTTACTTACATTATATACTTATTTGGATTATATACATTAGTACATTATATACTTATTTACATTATATACTTACTTACATTATACACTTTAGTACATTATTTACTTATTTACATTATATACTTAAGTACATTATATACTTAAATACATTATATACCTAAGTACATTATACACATAAGTACGATATATACTTAAGTACATTATTTACTTAAGTACTTTATATACCTAAGTACATTATATACTTAAGTAGTATATTATATACTTACTAACAGTATATACTTAAGTACATTATAAACTTACTTACATTATTTACTAAAAAACATTATATACTTATTTAGATTATATGCTTACTTACATTATTTACTAAAATACATTATATACTTATTTAGATTATATACTTTAGTACATTATTTACTTAAGTACATTTTTACTAAGTACATTATATACTTATTTACATTATATACTTTAGTACATTATATACTTACTTACATAATATACTTAAGTACATTATATACTTAAGTAGTACATTATATACTTACTTACATTATTTACTTAAATAATATACTTATTTAGATTATATACTTTAGTACATTATATACTTACTTACATTATATACTTAAGTACATTATTTACTCAAGTACATTATATACTTAAGTACATTATATACTTACTTACATTATATATTTAAGTACATTATTTACTAAAGTACATTATATACTTAAGTACATTATATACTTATTTACATTATATACTTAAGTACATAATTTACTTTAGTAAACTATATACTTACTTACATTATATACTTATTTAGATTATATACATTAGTACATTATATACTTAAGTACATAATATACTTAAGTACATTATATACTTAAGTACATTATATACTTAAGTACATTATCTACTTAAGTACATTATTTACTTAAGTACATTATATACTTATTTACATTATATACTTAAGTACATTATATACTTACTTACATTATTTACATAATACATTATATACTTAAATATATTATATACTTAAGTACATTATATACTTAAGTACATAATACACTTACTTACATTATTTACTTAAATACATTATATACTTATTTAGATTATATACTTTAGTACATTATATACTTATTTACATTATATACTTAAGTACATTATATACTTACTTACATTATATACTTAAGTACATTATATACTTACTTAAATTATATACTTAAGTACATTATTTACTTAAGTACATTATATACTTAAGTACATTATTTACTTATTTACATTATATACTTAAGTACATTATTTACTTAAGTACATTATATACTTATTTACATTATATACTTATTTAAAATTATATACATTAGTACATTATTTACTTAAGAACTTAAGTACATTATATACCTAATTATATTATATACTTACTTACATTATATACTTATTTACATTATGTACTTAAGTACATTATATACTTACTTACATTATATACTTAAGTACATTATATACTTAAGTACATTATATACTTAGCTAGATTATATACTTATTTAAATTATATACTTAAGTACATTATATACTTACTTACATTATATACTTAAGTACATTATGTACTTACTTACATTATATACTTAAGTACATTATATACTTAAGTACATTATTTACTTAAGTTCATTATATACTTAAGTACATTATATAATAACTTACATTATATACTTAAGTACATTATGTACTTAAATACATTATATACTTAAGTACATTATATACTTACTTACATTAAATACTTAAGTTCATTATATTTTTAAGTACATTATATACTTATTTACATAATATACTTAAGTACATTATTTACTTAAGTACATTATATACTTATTTACATTATATACTTAAGAACATTATTTACTTATGTACATTATATACTTAATTACGTTATATACTTAGTTACATTATATACTTATTTACATTATATACTTAAGTACATTATATATTTAGTACATAATTTACTTAAGTAAATAATATACTTATTTTATATACTTATTGAGATTATTTACAGTAGTACATTATATACTTATTAACATTATATACTTACTTACATTATACACTTTATTACATTATTTACTTACTTACATTATATACTTAAGTACATTATATACTTAAGTACATTATATACTTAAGTACATTATATACTTACTTACATTATATACTTAAGTACATTATTTACTTAAGTACATTATATACTTATTAACATTATATACTTAAGTACGTTATATACTTATTTCTATATATACTTAAATACATTATATACTTAAGTACATTATATACATACTTGCATTAAATACTTAAGATCATTATATACTTTAGTACATTTTTACTTAAGTACATTATTTACTTAAGTACATTATATACTTATTTACATTATATACTTAAGTACATTATATACTTACTTACATTATATACTTAAGTACATTATGTACTTACTTACATTATTTACTTAAATTCATTATATACTTAAGTACATTATATACTTACTTACATTATATACTTAAGTACATTATTTACTTATTTACATTATATACTTACTTACATTATATACTTAAGTACATTATATACTTTTTTACATTATATACTTAAGTACATTATATACTTAAATACATTATATACTTAAGTACATTATATACTTACTTACATTATATACTTAAGTACATTATTTACTTAAGTACATTTTTACTAATGTACATTATATACTTAAGTACATTTTATACTTTAGTACATTATATACTTACTTACATTATATACTTATTTAGATTATATACATTAGTACATTATATACTTATTTACATTATATACTTACTTACATTATACTCTTTAGTACATTATTTACTTATTTAAACATTATTAGTACTTTAGTACATTATTTACTTATTTAAACTCTTCTTGCGTAGCTTCAAGTTAATACATATATTCACAATAGTCATATCATATCTCCAATGTAAAAAGCATAGAAATGACAATGGGCGATCTAAGTTGGCTGGACTAAAGGAAGACACGAAACACGATTGCTTGCTTGGATATAGTTTTTAAAAATTGAATAGTTATCTTCTCTTCTCGGAGATTCTACATCGGCCTGGCCGAATAAGATTACGCAAACTTTACCCTGCTTAGAATATTCCTTCTCGAACCAAAATTCTATGTTTCACATATCAATAAAACACGCAATGTTTTAGCACACATTTCGTAGGTACCTACCTATCTATAATTATATCTGTTTCGCAAGCAAGGAAATCATAGCAAGCTAATTATTATACGAAATAACTTTTAAACCGATGATGAATGAAAAATATAAACGTAGTTGGTTATGTAGCGATGTTGGTTGCAGCTTTCTTACTTAAATCCTTCCATACCTAAATCTTTCCTTACAGAAATTTCAACTAGATATTCTTATCTAGTTGAAAGTTCTGGCCGCATCATTATTCAAAAATTGTTCGGTAAACCCAAAATTGTAAATTGCGTATGAGCGAACACCTAAGCAAGGCTTGTATGGAGAAATTTAAAGTGGCAATGAATCATTAATTCATAACCCTAAAAGGATTTGCTTCTAGCGACGTCTCGACCGCGATCGGTCGGTGAAAGAGGCTCTCATTTATTTGCGCACGCCTCGCTAAGGGTCGACCTCGTGGCAGACTTCCATGTAATCAGGGTCGTGCATGATGTCCTTAATCATATCTTTCAGCATTGTGTATCTTGGGAACATCGGGTACAACTTTGAACTGACGTATTCCGACTGGAAAGAAAAAACAATTTATGTATTAGTAAATGCATATTTTGCAACCAAAGTTCTTTCCTTCTTTATATCCAAGCTCTAGTTTATCTTAAGTTATTTTTTATTGCAATCTCACCTGATTGCAAGTGATGATGCAGTCTAAGATTGTAGCGGGCAAACCTGTTAGGGGTAGGTAAGGCAGTTATATTAAATCCATACCCCTAATCGATTTCTACGATACATCATACTGGAACAATACAGCGCTTGGCAACACATCTTTGTCAGCAGAGTGATAGGTAGCCGAAGCCTTAGCTAGACCAGACCAGAGAAAATATAGACATTACCAATCCCTAAATTGTCCCCGCCGGGGATTGAACTCGGGACCTGTAATTTATAAACCATCAGGTCATCGAAAATTTCCAAACAAATGTTGAGGTCGCCGGTCCGGTCAACTATTTTGTGTGCACACAATATTGACTGTTTATCGCTTGTTTACAGAATACACGAGCAGGTCCTACAGTGAGAGTTCTCAGAAACTTCACAATCTTGTTGTAAGTGTATTTAATTGTTACAATTAAGTATTAGATTAGCAGGCATTTGCGTACCTGTCTTTTCAATTAAATAAATTTCCTTTGATTTTGAAATATGTACATACATTTTAAAATCAGGATTGCATTTTAAATATTTTCAGCCAAAAGATTCTGTTATTATAAACAAACATAATATATGGGTATTATAAGTTAATAAGCACACAGTTACAGTTATTTGAATTTCAAATATTTTATTTATACATATTGTTATAATTTAATATTAAATGTACATACATCATTTACTACAAATGTGATGCAAAATCACGATAACATGTACCTTGATATAATAAATGAGTCTAGTTTCCTATTAATACAATAATAAAGTCACGATAATAAGACTTGCAACCAGATTTGAATAATATCTCAGGTTTATCTATATCTCATTGTAAACATAAAATTTACGAAAAACAGACAATTCAGCTCGTATAATAAAGATAAAGTTTTCTAAAACTGAAAAAAAAAAGTTCTTACTTAGGCTTGGAAATTTGAGTATTATTTTGACAAACTGCTACGAGATAAATCCAAATTACAGCAATTTTACATGCATGGTACGGGTCAAATACATGACTGCAGCGGTCTGCAAAAGTTGTGCGCAAATCCATATCTGTCGTGGTTTGGAGGCCAAATATGGCGTCAGAACCGTGGGTGGTAAGTAGTGAAATCATATGAAGCATGATCTATTAATTAGTAGTGCTTTAGTAGTATTTTATACCTATGCAAAAATATTTCTGCCTGGTTGACGGGTGGCATCTTTTGAAATATACACATAAAATTTTAGTATACCTGAAAAAATATTATATTCAATCTTATCCACTCCATGCATTAAAGACGGAAAAATGTTTAATTCTAGTGTAATCGAGTACGGATATTATCATATCAATGTTACTAATAAGTAGAGATCGGATACATTTGTATACATTTACACGTTCGTCCAGCAATGCCTCTTTCGCTGGCCGCTGCAGTAGTGTGACACATACGATTCTTATTTTATTTTATGGAGAAATCCTCTAAGATAATTAATACGATTATCTCGAATAAGCACCTATGAAGGGGTATCAGACCAGTATTTATCTATACATATACATATCTAAATACCTTAAGTTCCCGGATAAGGTTTCTCAACCCAGTATATTTCTTCAGCAGACGATATAAATCATTTGTCATTTGAGTATTTTCCGTTTCGATTTGCGATGTTGTCATATCTGAAACACAAGGTATTTTTTTAGCTTTTTGCAAAAGGTCACGTTAAATGTACCTAATAGTCGTAGTAATTTAAAACTGACTTTATTGTAAGTAATCGTATATACTTAGTCTATCGATACTTATAAAAATACGCAATTTCGTTCACTAGGATGATATATTATGTAATAAAATAATAATTTTACAAATTTAATTGGCAATCGGTTTCTGAGATTAGCACCTTCAAAGTTTCAATATGTACACTTCTTAATATTATTTCAACAATAAATATAATTATAGATAATATTTCTTTTATTCGTACATCCATGCTAAGTAAGTATGGATATACGAATAAATCTATCTATCTATTATATACTAGCTGACCCGCGCAACTTCGTCTGCACCGAATCGGTTCTTAGAGATTTTATTATCTTAAAAAACCCTTGAAACGAATTGCAGCGCTGCCTACCAGATCCAGTTTTATTTATAAACTATGCTAGTCGCGGCCGGGCGGCCCGCTGCATTTTTCTTGCTTTTTGCGTTTCTATACCCGTCGCAACTTCTAAGCCATAGGTTCCATTTGAATAATTTAAAAAGGAATTTGCAGGTATATAATCAAAATTAATATTTATAAAGCTATTTATTTGGATTAGGATTAATATCATGATAAGAATGTCGACATCTTACGATTATACCCGTGTTTTGAAAGAAAAATAAAAAAAAAAAACAATTATTATGACTTAACCATAACAGTTAGACATATAGCCTCGCGGCTTCTTTTGTAGATAATCACGATTACTTAAAACATGTAGTACATTATTTTTATGTATCATTAATCATTTTCGGGAAGTACGCCATTAAAACTTAAAGTCGGTATGACAACTTTAGAAAACATCGTTATATTTCAGCCAACTAAAGAAAACCATAAAAATTCAAAAATTCAAAATTTATTTATTTCAAGTAGGCCTGATATAAGCACTTTTGAAACGTCAAGTCTGTCTGTTTGTAGTGATTCTACCACCTCATTCATAGTAAAATATACACTTAAACCATCCATCAATCTATATATATCCATATATATAATATCCATCCTCACAAACTTTCAAATTTATAATATCAGTAGGATGGTGCATGCATTCGATCGTTGTACCGTATGCCTTGCGACTTGCTAGTATCTGTGAAGATTTATGTCCTTTATTTCCAACAATATTTATTAGATCTTCATTAAAATTATACAAAACATGCTTGTTTGTATACACTTTCAAATAAAAAAAGAATTATTAAAATCGGTTCAAATTTAACGGAGCTATGAAGTAATTGATAAAAATTATCATCCCGTTTTCGCGAGTAAACTTATTGTTTATCAGGATAAAAAGTATCCTATATGTTGACCCAAAATACCAGTTACCACTATACCAAATTATATTTAAATCCGTTCAGTAGTTTTCACGTGATGCCCGGACAGACAGACAAACAGACAGACAGAAAAATTAAATAAAAAACAGTTTTAGACTCACTATCGATTATAAAGCATCCCCCGGTAAAAAAAAATCAAAATGTATTAAATGTACAGAAATCTTCCAGTTACAATTTTATTATAAGTATAGATTTAACCTCAGGTTAATGGACACAGGGTGCCAATTTCCAGGACGTGTTTATTGCATGCCCTGCGAAGTGTTGCCTGGTTTACAGGCGATGATTTTCCAAAAATCATCAGGTTCAACTGCTTGTTCCGTCAATTTTTACTATAAAAATAAGCTGTCTTATAGTAGAAAATTATGTCATCACATCAACCGATAGACGTCCACTGCTGGACATAGGTCTTTTGTAGGGAGTTCCAAGTTCCACGATTCTGAGCCGCTTGGATCCAACGGCTACCTGCGACGCGCTTAATGTCGTCTGTCCACCTCGTTGGGGGTCGACCAACGCTGCGCTTACCAGTACGGGGCTGCCATTCCAGCACCTTGGGACCCCAACGTCCATCCTTTCTCCGAACTATGTGCCCGGCCCATTGCCACTTAAGCTTCGCGACTCGTTGAGCTATGTCGGTAACTTTGGTTCTTCTACGAATCTCCACATTTCTGATTCGATCGCGTAGAGATACTCCGAGCATAGCTCTCTCCATCGCCCGCTGAGTGACTCTAAGCCTTCTTATGAGGCCCATAGTTAACGACCATGTTTCAGAGCCATAGGTCATCACTGGCAACACGCACTGTTCGAAGACTTTCGTCTTCAGGCACTGAGGGATTTCTGACGAAAAGATGGCACGGAGTTTCCCGAACGCTGCCCATCCGAGTTGGATTCGGCGGTTCACCTCCTTCTCGAAATTGGACCTACCTAACTGGATCGTGTGTCCTAGGTATACGTATTCGTCAACAATTTCGAGTGCAGTGTTCTCAACGATTACTGGTTGAAGCGGAACATGAGCATTAGACATAATCTTCGTCTTGCTCATGTTCATTCGTAGGCCAACCTGTTGAGAAGCTCTGCTGAGGCCATCGAGCATCGTATTTAGGTCTCCCAGAGTCTCTGCCATTATGACTACATCGTCGGCAAACCGAAGTTGAGTGATGTACTCGCCGTTAATGTTGATGCCAAGTCCGTTCCATTCCAGAAGCTTAAAGACGTCCTCCAACGCAGCGGTAAATAGTTTCGGGGAGATAACATCTCCCTGTCGCACGCCTCGCTGCAATTGGATTGGTCTCGTAGTCTGATCCTGTATACGAACTGACATAGTGGCGTTTTTGTACAAACACTGCAACACTTGGATATACCGGTAGTCAATTCGGCATCTCTGCAGTGACCTAAACACAGCCCAAGTTTCCACCGAATCAAAGGCTTTTTCATAGTCCACAAACGCTAAGCAAAGTGGCCGGTTATACTCTTCAGTCTTCTGTATAACCTGCCGCAGCGTATGAATGTGGTCTATGGTACTAAAGCCCTTACGGAAACCGGCTTGTTCGGGAGGCTGGAAGTCATCAAACCTACGAGCGAGACGATTCGTAATGACTCTCGAAAACAGCTTGTAGATATGACTCAGCAGCGAGATGGGTCTGTAATTCTTCAACAAGGTATTATCACCTTTTTTGAAGAACAGAACCACCACACTCCTGTGCCATGCCTCTGGCGTTGTGCCTTGGTGAATAACGGAATCAAACAATCGCTGAAGGACTCTCAGTATCGGTTTTCCACCTGCCTTCAGGAGTTCTGCCGTTATTCCGTCATCACCCGGCGCCTTGCCATTTTTAAGCTGCTTGAGAGCCACACTAATCTCGTATAGGCTGACGTCTGGGATATCTTCGGTATAGTGTCGAGTTAATTTGGCTCTAGGATCCTTAGCCAAATCTTCAACAGGCGTCTGTACTGTGGTGTACAACTGTCCATAAAAGTTCTCAACCTCACCCAAGATCTCAGGTTTGGAAGAGACAAGACTACCATTATTGGTCTTCAGTCGCATCAACTGGCTCTGACCGATAGACAGATCTCTAGCGAACACTTTAGAGCCTCTGTTTTGCTCGATGGCATTTTTAATACGCTCTGTATTGAAGTGCCGCATATCACGAGTCTGTGATTTAGAGATCTGCCTATTAATCCGCCGGTAAGCGGACGCGTCTGCTATAGACTGTAGTCTCATCTCTTGCCTCTCCGTCATAAGCTTGAGTGTATTGGTTGAGAACCTATTGGCCTTGTTTCTACGGTGGGCCTTGTAGAATTTGGACCCGACTGTTTGGACAGTTTCCACCAGCCTGTTGTTCAAATCGTCCACAGTGTCGCAATCTGCTAGGCAACCGAACCGGTTCTGTAGTTCTAGTTGAAAGCTCTCGGGGTTTTGAATATGGGCACGAGTAGGCCGGAGTGTAGACTTCACCAGTCTGACTCTTTCAAGTTGAACGTTTATACTCAATGTGCCTCTTACCATACGGTGATCACTTCCGGTTTTAACCCTGTTGATCACAGAGACATCATTGAATACATGCCGTTTGGTCGACATGATGAAGTCGATCTCGTTTCTCGTGGAACCATCGGGGCTTATCCAGGTCCATTTCCTGTGTGGCCGCTTCTTGAAGAAGGAGTTCATCATATAAAGGCCCTCCTTCTCCATGAAGTCAGCCAACATTTGACCCCTGTGGTTCCGTTGCCCATACCCAAATTGCCCCACCCTCAACTCTGAACCAGTTCGCTCGCCAAGCTTCGCGTTGAAATCCCCCATCACAATATTGTAGTAGGTGTTCGAGGCATGTATGGCTTTTGAAATGTCCTCATACAAAACCTCTACATCCTCGTCTGGGTGTGCCGAAGTCGGCGCGTATACCTGTATGACCTTCAACGAATACCGTTTGGTAATTCTGAGTATAAGGTATGCTACCCTGCTCGACACACTTTCGACTTTTACAACATTGTTGACGAGAGACTTGTGGACGATAAACCCGACACCACCCTGTGACTGTTGGTCACCCTCCCGGTAGTAAAACAAGTTGCCGGATTCCAAGATTATCGAGTCCTCCCCCTCTCGCCGGACTTCAGACAATCCTATAATATCCCAGCGCAACTTGCTCACCACTTCTTCCAGCTCAATCACCTTTCCATCGGTCCTCAACGTGCGTGCGTTGTATGTTGCCAGGTCAAGTCGTCGGGGTTGGCAGCGGAATCTCTGCCGGAGATTCTTAACACCCCTTGCCCCGCCGTTACCATAACCGCTGCCAGAGCCAGGAATAGCGGGGCCGCCGGGAACTAGGGGCTGTGGTTTTTTTCTCCTTCCCATTAAAGATATGCCCGATAATGTCCACGCTGGGCAGGCGGGTTGGTCATCGCAGGGCTAGACTGATCGCCCCGGCGTCGCTGCTGCCCGACACCGGTCTGTGCCATTTGTTCAGCCTAGCCAATTCGAAGTGGTTATACCGCCACTTGTCGGTCGCCAGAGCCTCGTCGGTTAAACGGCAGGGTGCACCACGTGCAGGTGAGGTTGGCAATTTGGGAGGCTGACTGGTACTAGCCACACCCACTTACACCCCACACCCACTTACACCCCCACACCCACTTACACCCCCCACACCCACTTACACCCCCCATATATATAAGTATACATTATATACTTAAGTACATTATAAACTTATTTACATTATATACTTAAGAACATTATATACTTATTTACATAATATACTTAAGTACATTAATACTTACTTACAGTATATACTTAGTTAGATTATATACTTTGGTACATTATTTACTTTAGTAAATTATATACTAATTTAAATTATATACTTAAGTACATTATATACTTACTTACATTATATACTTAAGTACATTATGTACTTAAATTCATTATATACTTAAGTACATTATATACTTACTTACATTATATACTTAAGTACATTATTTACTTAAGTACATTTTTACTAATGTACATTATATACTTAAGTACATTTTATACTTTAGTACATTATATACTTACTTACATTATATACTTATTTAGATTATATACATTAGTACATTATATACTTATTTACATTATATACTTACTTACATTATACTCTTTAGTACATTATTTACTTATTTACATTATATACTTACTTACATTATATACTTAAGTACATTATATACTTAAGTACATAATATACTTAAGTACATTATATACTTAAGTACGTTATATACTTATTTCTATATATACTTAAATACATTATATACTTAAGTACATTATATAATTACTTACATTATATACTTAAGTACATTATATACTTAAGTACATTATATACTTAAGTAGTACATTATATACTTAAGTACATTATATACTTACTTACATTATTTACTTAAATACATTATATACTTAAATACATTATATACTTAAGTACATTATATACTAAAGTACATTATATACTTAAGTTCATTATATACCTATTTCTATATATACTTAAATACATTATATACTTACTTACATTATATACTTAAGTACATTATTTACTTAAGTACATTATATACTTATTTACATTATATACTTAAGAACATTATTTACTTATTTACTTTATATACTTAATTACGTTATATACTTAGTTACATTATATACTTATTTACATAATTTACTTGAGTACATTATTTACTTAAGTTCATTATATACTTAAGTACATTATATACTTAAGTACGTTATATACTTATTTCTATAAATACTTAAATACATTATATACTTAAGTACATTATAAAATTACTTACATTATATACTTAAGTACATTATATACTTAAATACATTATATACTTAAGTACATTATATACTTACTTACATTAAATACTTAAGTTCATTATATACTTAAGTACATTATATACTTATTTACATTATATACTTAAATACATAATATACTTAAGTACATTATTTACTTAAGTACATTATATACTTATTTACATTATATACTTAAGAACATTATTTACTTATTTACATTATATACTTAATTACGTTATATACTTAGTTACATTATATACTTATTTACATTATATACTTAAGTACATAATTTACTTAAGTAAATTATATACTTACTTTTACTTAAGTAAATTATATAATTATATTATATACTTATTGAGATTATTTACAGTAGTACATTATATACTTATTTACATTATATACTTACTTACATTATACACTTAAGTACATTATATACTTACTTAAATTATATACTTAAGTACATTATATACTTAAGTACGTTATATACTTATTTCTATATATACTTAAATACATTATATACTTAAGTACATTATATAATTACTTACATTATATACTTAAGTACATTATATACTTAAATACATTATATACTTAAGTACATTATATACTTACTTACATTAAATACTTAAGTTCATTATATACTTAAGTACATTATATACTTATTTACATTATATACTTAAATACATAATATACTTAAGTACATTTTTTACTTAAGTACATTATATACTTATTTACATTATATACTTAAGAACATTATTTACTTATTTACATTATATACTTAATTACGTTATATACTAAGTTACATTATATACTTATTTACATTATATACTTAAGTACATAATTTACTTAAGAATATAATTTACTTAAGTAAATTATATACTTACTTTTACTTAAGTAAATTATATACTTTTATTATATACTTATTGAGATTATTTACAGTAGTACATTATATACTTATTTACATTATATACTTACTTACATTATACACTTAAGTACATTATATACTTACTTACATTATATACTTAAGTACATTATATACTTAAGTACATTATATACTTACTTACATAATATACTTAAGTACATTATATACTTAAGTACATTATATACTTAAGTACATTATATACTTAAGTACATTATTTACTTAAGTACATTATATACTTATTTACATTATATACTTAAGTACATTTTTACTAAGGTCATTATATACTTATTTACATTATATACTTAAATACAGTATATACTTAAGTACACTATATACTTAAGTAGTACATTATATACTTACTTACATTATTTACTTAAATACATTATATACTTAAATATATTATATACTTAAGTACATTATATACTTAAGTACATTATACACTTACTTACATTATTTACTTAAATACATTATATACTTATTTAGATTATATACTTTAGTACATTATATACTTATTTACATTATATACTTAAGTACATTATATACTTACTTACATTATATGCTTAAGTACATTATATACTAACTTAAATTATATACTTAAGTACATTATTTACTTAAGTACATTATATACTTACTTACATTATATACTTACTTACATTATTTACTTAAATACATTATATACTTAAATACATTATATATTTTATTACATTATATACTTAAGTACATTATATACTTAAGTACATTATATACTTACTTACATTATATACTTAAGTACATTATGTACTTACTTACATTATATACTTAAGTACATTATATACTTACTTACATTATATACTTATTTACATTATATACTTAAATACATAATATACTTAAGTACATTTTTTACTTAAGTACATTATATACTTATTTACATTATATACTTAAGAACATTATATACTTACTTAAATTATATACTTAAGTACATTATATACTTAAGTACGTTATATACTTAAGTACGTTATATACTTATTTCTATATATACTTAAATACATTATATACTTCAGTACATTATATAATTACTTACATTATATACTTAAGTACATTATATACTTAAATACATTATATACTTAAGTACATTATATACTTACTTACATTAAATACTTAAGTTCATTATATACTTAAGTACATTATATACTTATTTACATTATATACTTAAATACATTATTTACTTAAGTACATTATATACTTACTTACATTATATACTTACTTACATTATTTAATTAAATACATTATATACTTAAATACATTATATATTTACTTACATTATATACTTAAGTACATTATATACTTAAGTACATTATAAACTTACTTACATTATATACTAAAGTACATTATGTACTTACTTACATTATATACTTAAGTACATTATATACTTACTTACATTATATACTTAAGTACATTATATACTTACTTAAATTATATACTTTATCTATTTACATTATTTACTTAAGTACATTATTTACTTAAGTTCATTATATACTTATTTACATTATATACTTATTTAAAATTATATACATTAGTACATTATTTACTTAAGTACATTATTTACTTAAGTTCATTATATACTTATTTACATTATATACTTATTTAAAATTATATACATTAGTACATTATTTACTTAAGAACTTAAGTACATTATATACCTATTTACATTTTATACTTAAGTACATTATATACTTACTTACATTATATACTTAAGTACATTATATACTTATTTAAAATTTTATACATTAGTACATTATTTACTTAAGAACTTAAGTACATTATATACCTAATTACATTATATACTTACTTACATTATATACTTAAGTACATTATATACTTATTTACATTATTTACTTAAGTACATTATATACTTATTTAAATTATATACTTAAGTACATTATATACTTACTTACATTATATACTTAAGTACATTATATACTTACTTACATTATATACTTAAATACATTATTCACTTAAGTACATTATTTACTTTACTTTACATTATTCACTTATGTACATTATTTGGGGGTCGTTGGTACTCGCGTCCGTAGGAATTACCGAAATTAGGTTTTAACCCTTGTTACCCTACACGTGGCCCCTGGGTGGTGCTAAACGAGTATCATTTTCTTAGGTGGTAGGCTTCGGCCGTGGCTAGAATTACCACCCTGCGAGCAAAACCGCGCCGCAAAATGACTGATTGTGTCAGTTGACTGATGCGATTTGTCGTGTTCCGGAACGATGCTCGTAGTAGCTTATCTAAAGGGGATGGGTATGTACAGTTGCGTTGCGTTTAATGACAGGATTCGATCCACGGGGTAACTACACTGGACGCCTCGAATTGGAGGCTAGCGGGATCCGAAGCACGGTGCACCGCTGGCCGACCGCAGGTAGTAGGGGGCCCAACTAATAGGTTCGTCACCTATGAAAGGCTGCCCCGCCAACTAGCGAAAAATCCTGGGATGGCTTCCATCGTGCTGGTTGACGACCAGAGAGAGGACCCGATGGTGATTCCCAGGGGGGTTCGGGCGTCCCCGCAGTCTCCAGTCGAGTCTTCCTTTTAGTGTGGTATCTTCGTGGATTGAGGAGTCTACAAACGTCGCGCCTCGTACAACTGCCATCCCTTTTCCTATTCACCCTTTACATCAAATGACACGCAAAATGAAGAAAAGTAAGTATACACAGCGGTTGCACCTCCTCTCCTTAAAAGTGCATTTCTCAAATATAAGAGGAATACACTCTAATCTCTGTGCAGTCCACCATCATCTGGAGACTGAGAGGCCGCATTTACTTTTTCTTACGGAGACACAAATTGGGGTTCCAACTGATGTAGCGTATCTTCAGTACCCAGGGTATTCACTTGAGCATAATTTTAAACCTCGTGCCGGGGTCTGTATGTTCGCACGTAATGACGTCTGTTGCCGGCGTCTCCGTAACTTGGAGGTACCCAACTTCTCAATCATGTGGTATCTATTGGATACAGGTACGGATCAGATTGTTTACGCCTGTACTTATCGCTCACATAGTGGTGACCAGGAGACGACGCGGATGTTTCAGTATCTCAGTGAAACGGCTGACACCGTACAGCGTCGGTATCCGACTGCCCAAATGGTATTTCTGGGTGACTTTAACGCTCACCACCAGGACTGGCTATTCCCATACCAGAACACCGACCACGCCGGGAGAGAGGCGCTTAAATTTGCCTTATCGCTAGATCTCTCTCAGCTAGTCCAAGAGGCAACACGGGTACCTGATATTGACGGCCACACACCTAATTGCCTAGACCTTCTGCTGACTACCGACCCAGACCGTTTTTCAGTATCAGTTAGAGCTCCCTTGGGCACTTCTGATCACTGTTTGGTTAGGTCAGTGTCAAACTATCACCCCCTGGACTCCGGTTCTACTGGAATCAGACGGGTGTGGCGATACAAGTCAGCAGATTGGGACGAGATGCGGCATTTTTTTGCATCTTTTCCTTGGCGGCAAGTATGCTTCTCGTCTAATGATCCGTCGAGCAGTGAAAAAGCTTTATCGGAGGTCATAATGCAAGCCATGGAATACTTTATTCCATTCGCTGACGTATCACTCGATGGCAGGGTTCCACGGTGGTATAACGCTGAGTGTGCCCAAGCCGAGGCACATAAAGATACAGCGTTTGCAGCGTGGGCTGAAGCCCGTTCAAAAAAAGCTCCGGATATCACCGCCAAGAAGAGAGCTTTTAACTTAGCCGCCAAGTCCTACAAGAAGGTACTAAAAAGAGCTCGTTTTAGTCGCACCATACGTATCGGGGCAAAATTAGCTTCTTATCCACGTGGTAGTAAAGCTTTTTGGTCCCTTTCGAAGTCCATCGAAACGAATTTTTGCCGTCCTTCGCTGCCACCCCTTTTGAAACCTGACGGGTCTCTGGCTTTTACTGCAACAGATAAAGCTAACCTCTTAGGATCTCTGTTTGCAGCTAATTCACAGCTAGATTCAGGAAGTGCCTCACCACCAACCATACCTTTTTGTGACTCTGTCATGCCAGAGATACGCATTCGACAGTGTGAGGTTTTAAAAGTGCTCCGCAATCTGGATGTGAATAAAGCCAGTGGTCCAGACGGAATTCCAGCAGTGGTTCTTAAAACCTGTGCTCCCGAATTGTCTCCTATTCTAACACGTTTATACCGCCTCTCCCTTAAAACCACTCAGGTCCCGAAAGCTTGGAAGATTGCCAACGTGCAACCTGTTCCAAAAAAGGGTAGCCGTGCCGACCCATCTAACTACAGACCAATTGCTATCACCTCTTTATTATGTAAAAGTCTGGAGCGTGTACTTAATAACAGACTTCTGGCATACCTAGAAAACAACGAACTCCTGTCAGACCGTCAGTACGGTTTTCGACGAAATCGGTCAACAGGGGATCTTTTAGTGTATGCCACGCACATCTGGGGTGAAGCCATGGATAAGCATGGTGAAGCGCTCGCCGTTTCACTCGATGTATCGAAAGCTTTTGATCGTGTCTGGCATGAAAGTCTTCTGCACAAGCTTCCAGCCTACGGGTTACCCATTAGTTTTTGCAACTGGATCGCTGATTTCTTGAGTGGACGATTTTTTCGGGTTGTCGTCGATGGGTCCTCGTCTGACCTAATGGCCATCAACGCTGGTGTCCCTCAGGGATCGGTTCTTTCCGCTACGCTCTTCCTGCTGCATATAAATGATCTGTTAAAACCCGGCATCTTTGGGTATGCAGATGACAGCACTGTGACGGCTAGATACATGTCCAGTCCACGAGCTAGTGGAGACGAAACTCTTGTGCTCAGAGAGGCCTTGGTGGAACGCGTTAATCTGGCCTTAAGCGAGGTGTCCGATTGGGGTGACACTAATCTGGTACAGTTTAATGCTTCCAAAACCCAAGCGTGTTTGTTTTCCGCCAAACGGAGTCCGTTCCCCCTAACTCCGACTTTCCGAAATGTATCTGTGCCAATCACGAATAGTATTGAGCTCCTAGGTATCAGCATTTCGTCCAATCTAAGCTTTGGACAATGCATCGAGTCCAAAGCTAAAACTGCTGGCAAAAAACTTGGCATCCTCAACAAAGTTAAGCGCTACTTCACGCCAGAACAGCTTCTAACCCTGTACCAAGCTCAGGTTCGGTCGTGCATGGAGTACTGCAGCCATTTATGGGATGGCTCTGCCAAGTACCAGCTCGATGCTTTGGATTCGGTGGATCGTCGTGCTAGGAGACTCATTGGCAACGACCTTGTAGTCAGTAGACTTCAAAGCCTTGAACACCGGCGCAAGGTTGCTTGTCTGGCTGTTTTCTACAAGATACATTTCGGAGAGTGTGCTCAGGAGCTATTCGATTTGGTCAAACCATCTCCTTTCTACCATCGAACTGCGAGGCACCGAAAGAATCTGCACCGTTACGTGGTTGAAATACCATCAACACGTACGAAGCGTTTTGCTTCTTCCTTTCTGATCCGCACCGCAAAGGCCTGGAATGCCCTCCCATCTTCCGTCTTCCCTGATACCTATAATCTGGGTACCTTCAAATCAAGAGTGAATAGGCATCTTCTAGGCAAGCGCGCTTCATCTTAGGCTGCATCATCATTTACCATCAGGTGTGATTGCAGTCAAGCACTTGTCTATATTCTTTAAAAAAAAAAAAAAAAAAAAAAAAACTTAAGTTCATTATATACTTAAGTACATTTTTACTTAAGTACATTATATACTTATTTACATTATATACTTAAGTACATTATATACTTACTTACATTTTATACTTAAGCACATTATTTACTTACGTATATTATTTACTTAAGTTCATTATATACTTAAGTACATTTTTACTTAAGTACATTATATACTTATTTACATTATATACTAATTTACATTATATACTTAAGTACATTATATACTTACATTCTTGGGCCACTCCTATTTCTGATATACATCAACGATCTTCCTGATTGCACTAAACATAAATGTGTTATGTTTGCAGATGACGTGTCTGTTATAGTACTATGTAAACAAAAAAATGACAATTCACCAGAAATAAAGTTCTAGATGACATACACGAATGGTTTCTATATAATAATCTAAATTTAAATTAAAAAAACTAAATTTATGACATTTAGAAATAGAAAAATGACTATAAACAATAATACTGTAACATGTGCTAATGAGAATATAGAACAAGCATCTATTATACATACAGTTTTACATTTACAGTTTTGAACACCTGTTTACCTAACTCTGATTTAAAGTCTATTGTTTCATGTATGTATAAAAATAGAGATAGGTATGATTGTAGAACTAATTTAATATTATTAATTGGAAATAGAAGGAATATTAACAAAATAGAATTGATAAAACTTTATAATTTTTTAGATTCCCTAAATGTTAATAGTATTGTTATGTATACATTCCCATATTGTGAAAATTTGCCACAACAAGAAAATACCTGCAGATATAATTTAAATATGACTCTGTACAATTTATGTACTGTTGGAGAAATCGTCAGAACACGTCATCGTGGAGGGGACAACGCGTAGTGGTGGTGTTAGAGACTATAAAAGGCGGTGCGCGCTTCATTCGAGAGAGCATTCCGACTCGCGCATCCGTCCCGTACGGATGTCTGTCTCGCAACCGATTGCTCGAGGTGAAAGTGTCAGTGGAAATCAGTGTCCGTTTCTGCGTTGTGGTAGTGCAGTGTAGTTCTAGGGTCTAGGATTCCTGTAAGTACACGTGTTATTATTAGCGTAGTTTAACACCCTCGTCACCTAAAGGCGAGGCCCCATAGGGCCACACCCTTTTTTTAGGCACACACCTCCCTGCATGGCAGGGAGGTCAACCGCTACCCCGGGGGCCGCCATGGCCCTCGCCGACTCCGACCTTAATCTGGAGGCCCTCTTAAAGGACCTCCAGGAGAATAACGCGGGTTACCTAAACCGCTTTAGGACTGTTAGGCCTAGAGTGTTCACGGACAGCCCGCAATCCCCGGCTCCCGCAGAGCCGATTACCGAAGACCCGGTCGCTATCCCTGCGATAGCGATCGAAGAATCTACCTCCCCGGCATCATCCGAGACCGACGACGGCTTCACCGTCGTCGGTGCTAAAAAGCGGAAGCTTAAGGCTTCCAAATCCAAGGCGAACCCGCCAAAGAAAGTGGTAACGGACCGCCCAACTAAGACCCAGTCCCAAGCGCCCCGCGCAGCGCCTCGCGCAGCGTCCCAGGCTTCCCCTGCGGACGAAGACGAGCCCGAAGACTCCCCTATGGAGGAGCAACCCCAACCCAGGGATAGAATCCCACCTCTCTTCATCCGCGACAAGCTCGCATGGATGAAAATCATCCCGCTTCTTGAAGCGAACGGCATCGGCTTCACCGGTGCCCGATCCACCGCTATAGGCATTAGAGTACAGTGCCTATCCTCCGACGACCACCGTCGGCTAACTTCAATGCTCAGAGAGCATAATATAGGTTTTCATACCTACGCCCTAAGAGACGAACGCATTCTCCGCGTCGTCATTAAAGGATTACCGAAGGAGATTAGCTCCGAGGTAATAAAAGCCGACCTTTTGTCGCAAAATCTACCTGTCCTGGAGGTACATAGGATGTACAATACCAGGACGAAATATGTCTACGAGATGGTTCTCGTTTTATTAGAACTTTCCCCCGAAGGTAAAGAGATTTACAATCTCGAAAAAGTGTGCCACCTTTCAGGACTCACTATCGAGAAGCCCCATAACAGAGGCAAGGTCGGCCAGTGCCACCGATGCCAACTGTACGGCCATTCCGCAAGGAATTGTTTCGCCCGCCCTAGGTGCGTCAAGTGCCTGGGCGATCACGGCACCGCCGATTGCTCCCGACGGGACCCGACCGTCGACGAACCACCGAGCTGTGTACTCTGCTACACCCAAGGGCACCCCGCGAATTATCGCGGATGCCCTAAGGCGCCGCAGTTTACACGGCGCAGGGGTCCGCCGCCGGCTCGGAGACCCGCAGCACAGCCCGCCCAACGCTTCGTCCCAGCGCCGGTACCCGCTACCAGCGCATGGGCCAAGCCCCTTAACGGAGCGCCTAGCGCCTCCGCCCCCGCCCCCGCACCGGTGCCGGTAGCCCCTCAGGCCACCGCACCGGCAGCGGCCCACCCGGCCTCAGCGCCCTCGCCCATGCACCTATCTCCGGATATGGACCCCCTGGACTTCATCCAGTACCTCGTGTCTGCGGTTGACATGAACGAGGTAAAAGTATTCTTTGCAAAGGCAAAGGTCTCCCTCAACCAGGCTATGCGTGAGCACTCTAGCCTCCTAACAACCATCGGGACTATCCAAAAAGCAATCCGTTAATGGGTAGTACATATAAAGGTAGGGTAAAACCACACTCCCTGGCAGTCAGCTTCTTAAATGCAAACGGCATTATCGATCAAATGCATCAAATCCGTGAATTTATATGTGCACAACAAATCGATATCTTCCTAGTGCAAGAGACCTTCTTAAAACCTAGTAGAAGCGATCCCAAAGTTGGAAATTATAACTTAATTAGAAATGATCGGACCACCAACCGGTTGGGTGGTACCGCGATCTATTACAGAAGGGCTCTTCACTGCACTCCTCTCGATCCTCCACAGCTTACCAACATGGAAGCCTCCGTATGTCAGGTGGGTATGACCGGCCATCCGTCGATCATACTAGCATCCGTTTATCTCTCACCGAACAAAACCTTTTTAGAGAGTGACTTACTCGCTCTCCTCTCCTTAGGTGACTCTGTCATTTTGGCTGGCGACTTCAACGCTAAGCACACCGACTGGTCCCGCTCCACTAACGCGCACGGACGACAACTTAACATACTTGTCAGACGACCCGACCTCAACTTTATCGTAGTTGCCCCAGACTCGCCGACTCGCTTCCCGATGTCGGATAGTTCGATCGACCGACCGGACATACTCGACATAGCGCTCCTCAAGAATATCACCCTTCAGGTGAACTCTGTGGAAGTGCTATCCGAGCTATATTCGGATCACAGACCTGTCAAACTACAGCTAGGCCCCGTAGGCCCCGCGATCCTCCCGACCCGTAAAGTCATCGACTTCAAGAAGCTCTCCGGGCTACTCGAAGCGAAGGACTCTGTGCACCTCTCTAAAATTCCTGACGTCGTAGAGACATTAGAGCAAGCCCAGGCAGCCTCACTGCACCTGACCAACCACGTTTGTGACGCTACGAGCGAATGCTCCCGCGAGATGCCGTGCGGATTTTACCGCATGGTACTCACGGAGGACGCGCGAGAGCTAATCACAAACAAGAATAGGGCCCATAGGGAGCATGACAAATATCCGACACGACAGAATCGGTTAGAACTCTGGAGAGCCCAGAGGAAGGTAGTGTCTATCATTACCGCACTCCGACACGGACAATGGGACAGGTTCTTGGGGGAGCTCTCGCCATCGCGTAGTGCGTTCTACAAACTGGCGAAGGCTCTCAAAATGACCCGCGCTCCCGCCCTCCCCCCGTTAGCACGGCCCGACCTTCCGCCCGCCTTTGAAGATATCGATAAGGCTGAATGCATGGCTGACTGCCTCGAATCCCAATGCTCTCCGAGCACCGTATCCATTGATAGGCCCCACGTCTTGCGAGTCGAAAGCGAACTCGCAACAATCCTCTCGACCCCTCCCGATGGTGAACCTCTCGCCCCGACGACCTGCGATGAAGTTCATACTATTATCAAGGGTTTCCACTCTAAGAAAGCCCCAGGCCCCGACGGCATTACCAATAAAACCCTAAAGTTACTCCCAGGACAAATTATCAACCTACTTGTGGTAATTTTTAATGTATTCTTGGCAAACTGCTACTTCCCCAACCAGTGGAAGGAAGCAACAGTCATAGGTATCCACAAGTCGGGCAAACCCCGCGACCTTCCCTCCAGTTATCGCCCTATAAGCCTCCTCAACACCTTAGCAAAGGTGTATGAGAGGGTAATATTACACAGACTGAAGGCAGTCGTAGAGGAGAAAAACCTCCTTAACGACGAGCAATTCGGCTTTCGAGCCAAGCACTCTTGCGTCCACCAAGCGCACCGCCTCACGGAGCACATACTGGCAGGATTCAATCGATACAGACACATGAGCCCCACTGGGGCCGTGTTCTTAGACATTGCCAAGGCCTTCGACAGGGTCTGGCACGCCGGCTTGTTGTACAAGCTGCACCATCTGGGCGTGCCAGCTAGTCTCGTTCGTTTGCTGCGAGCGTATCTCACCGATCGCACATTTCGCTATCGTCTAGACGGTACGCTCTCTTCCCCTAGACCCATACGAGCGGGAGTCCCTCAGGGCTCCGCGCTCTCCCCACTTCTATACGCGCTCTTCACGAGCGACATTCCCCGCGACCTACCGGCGACGGTCAAACTGGCCCAATTCGCCGACGATACCGCTCTCTTTGCGACCGATCCCAAAAAGAGCAACATTGCAAGTCGACTCCAAAAGGCGCTCCACCTGCTGGGCAAGTGGTTCCGCCTCTGGAGGATCGAGGTTAACCCCGAGAAGAGCGCAGCGGTGCTCTTCACGGGCAAACCGAGAGGCCGCTTCACGGTAAACCCCGCAGAGGTCACCCTCTACGGGCGTCCCATACCCTGGCAAGACAAGGCCAAATACCTGGGAGTAACGTTCGATCATAGAATGAGCTTCACCGCACACATTCGCAAGGCCCGCAACAAGGCTGCGTATGTGATGGGTCGTCTCTATCCGATGATTTGCCGCAAAAGCAAATTATCCCTCCGTCACAAGGTAACCTTGTATAAAACGTGCATACGTCCCATTATGACATACGCCAGCGTCGTATTCGCCCATCGCCCTCACAGCTCCTACAGGAGCTTTCAAGTCCTGCAGAACAAATTTATGCGTATGACCACGGACAGTCCGTGGTACATGCGCAACGTAGATCTCCACCGAGACCTCGATCTTCCCACCATAGCCCAGTACATGAAAACATTATCAAAGACCTACTTTGAAAATGCAGTCCGACACCCCAACCCCCTAGTGGTCGAGGCGTCCACTTATACCCCCGTCCCCGACGTCGAACCAAAGCGGCGACGTCCGAAGCATGTCCTTGACGACCCTGACGACAAAATAACTACCGACAACGTGTCCCAACAACACACACACACGCAACATTCACAGCGTCTTCGCCGGCGAAGACGAGGGCCCCGATTTCTGACGTCATCCGGACGTGGATCCTTACCACGGTCACGGGGGCGTTCGGACTAAACAATGATTAGTCCAAAAGTCCACCAACAGTCAGATTAACGTCGAACCGAGCCGAGGTCCGAGTCCTCGCAGGAGGCACCCTCGGGTCGACGTCTCCCATACTCCCTCCGATGTCGTCGAGCCCTGGGGCTCTTCTCATGGCGAGCTTTCGCGCTCGCCCCACTCCCCCGGTGACGCCGTAGCAACCCCTTAGGAGGTTATCGGCAAGTGTCCTTCCGAAAAAGCAAAAAAAAAAAAAAGCATTCGAGAGAATCTTCGGGTACCGTCAACTAGTTTAAGGGGGACCCCTGTCCGTTTGGAAAGTCAACCTGCTCGTTTTTGTTTTTGTTGTTAATTAGATTTATGAGTTGAATTTCTCTAAATTAGTTATCTGTTGAGTGTTTTATTAGTTCTGTGTAAACTCTTGCTTCTATTAAACATATATGTGTGTGTAGTCATAATTGTTTTTTTTTATTAAAATTTTACCTCTGGCTCCTAAAAGTACATATAATAATAAAATTAAGGTTATTGAATTTAACAAGTGTGCTAATGCTTATTATAATTAATGGTTAAACGAACTTACCTAAAGTGATGTTTGACCATAATTATATGAGACGTTACATCCGAGAGATTTATTATTCACTTTGTAGTTCACTTCTCAATTAACTAGGCATCGCACAATAAGTTTAAAGCTAAAAAAAAATATATCAATTTTTAAGTATAATGACGCAACATTCGTCCCCTCCACACCCCGCCGCCGCTGAAACCGCGCGGGAGTGTGGCTTGCCTCATTGTTTTTAGAGTTATTTAGATCTATTTTGCGAGATTCAGGCCGTATAAAGGGGAGGGCGGGTAATAAATCTCTCGGATGTAACGTCTCATATAATTATGGTCAAACATCACTTTAGGTAAATTCGTTTAACCATTAATTATACTACGACGTTACATCCTCAAGATTTATTATTCACTATGTAGATGTTTAGCGCTTAACGCAAAATAGATTTAATAGAAACATCATAGTTAAATCAACATTATTTATTTAACAAACTAGATATCAAACATTAACTAATATATATACCGGAATATATATTTGAGCTTATGTAAGTAATTAATTATTATTTTAAATCAAGTTGGCCATCAACCACCTTATCTTTAAATACTATTAAATACTGCGTCGGCAAAAGCATTGTTGTCTTCTTCCAATATCGGTCTATCATAAAATTTCGCAAATGTTAATGAATTGCCGGACCAACCTGCTGTTCTTTTTATAGTGTCTACCGATAGACCTCTCCGACTGGCTGCGGAAGGAAGCATGGCGGGTGCTATGGGCCGAAAAAACTGTAATGTCAATACCGCTTTCAGCAAGCACAGATTTAATCCAGCGGCTAATTGTTGAAGAGCTAGAGCATTATGTATGGGTTTTTTGAAAGTCAAAATTAATTTTTCGGTATTTGGGTAATGGCGAAATTTTCGGGTTATTTCTATATACGATGTCAATGCTCTTGCCGGGCAGATTTCTTCCTTTTCGGGGAAGAATGGAATAAAAAGCCTCTGCATGGGGCGGCCCGGAGCAGAGGTTTTTATTTGGTCTGTAATAGTTATCTCTACGTTATCATCGTTTACTCTGATATTGGGTAACCGAATCAGCGATAGCGTCTGGACACGTTGTGCAGTTGACAATGCGAGCAGAGCTACTAATTTTTTCGAGATCTTGTCTGTTGGCAAGTTTCGATTTGGATACCAATTAGCTAAGAATTCTAAGATTATGTTAGGGTTCCACGTAGATTGGTATCTAGGTAAAGATGGTTTTGCTTTAAAAGCTCCTTTAAGAAACCTAGATACTCTTTCGTCTTTGCTGAATTTTTTGCCCAAAATCAGAGAAAGCGCTGATTTAATTGTGTTTAAGGTGGAGTAACTAGCGCCAGTTTTGAATTGTAACGTTAAGAATGCTAACGTAAAAGGGACGTTATTGTTATAACAATCAACTTTATTTTGCTTAAAATTTTGCCACCATTTTTTGTATGCGCTATTATATTGTTTTAATGTATTTCCATTTAAAGAAGCTAACATTATATCTATGGTATCGCTTGAAAGGAATTGTTTTGAAAAAGCTTTCCTGATAATAGTGTTGACACCAGGGTAAGCCGTTTCCAGAGTGGATGTCGCGTTCTGAAAGGAGATAGAAGTAACTCAGGCTCTGGGTTAAAATAAATAGGTTCGTATTTAGATAATTTCATAAAAATCGGAAACCACGGCTGACTAGGCCAATAAGGTACGACTATAATACCAGTGGCTTCTTCGTTAATAATTTTTCGAAGACTTTTGAGAATAAGCGAGAAAGGCGGAAACGCATAGAAGAAAAAGGAACTCCAGTCAAGCGTGAATGCGTCGATATCAAATGCTTCTGGGTCTCGTTTCCAAGAAACGTATTTTTTGCATTTAGCATTGATACGTGTTGCGAATAAATCGACTTGCGGATAGCCGAAGTTGCTTATGATTCTGTCAAACGCCGCTGGTGACAGATCCCATTCTGTGTCAATGTTCGAGCGACGGGACTCCTCATCGGCCTCTACATTATCTTTTGACTTGATATAAGACGCATACACGTACAACTGTCGTTCTTCACACCATTGCCAAATATGAAACGCTATTTCATTAAGGTGAACATATTGTACTCCACCATATCTATTTATATAGGATAAAGCAGTTGTATTATCTATGCGCAACAATATTTGCTTTTTTTGAAGCTTTTTTGCAAAACATTTTAATGCATTAAAAGCAGCTAGTAATTCTAAGTAATTGATATGACTCATGGCCTCTTGGGTGTCCCAGAAACCTCCTGTTTTTTCCCCTTCGCAAGATGCGCCCCAGCCTGATAACGAAGCGTCTGAATAAATTTCGAGAGCATACTTTTCGTCGCGAATATGATTATATGACGTCATAATATGCTGAATCCACCAAGACAAATCTGGTTGGACATGAGAACGTATTTGCATGAGAGAGTCATAATTTTCCTTAGCCTCTCTAAGTGCTAAAAATTTTTCACGCTCCAAGCGTTTTGTGTATACCCATTCGTAAGCAATAGCTGGGCAAGCAGAGCCTAGTATCCCTAAAAGTCTAGCAAAATCTCTGATAGAAACGGTGTTTTGCACAGACACGTCTTTGATATACTTAAGAATTTTTAGACGTTTGGTGTTTGGTAGCCTTAGACACATGTTTTTTGAGTCAAGTTCAAACCCTAAGTAGGTCTGAAGTTGACTTGGTATTAAATTAATCTTTTTGTAATTTATAACAAAGCCTAAATATTTTAGTAAGTCAACACTTTCTGTGACGCACATCAGGCAATCGTCATAAGAATGACCTATACAAATTATATCATCGAGGTATGTCGCTAGTATTAGACCCTTACGTCTCAGCGTAGATACGACGGGTTTTAGAAGTTTTGTGAAAATCAACGGTGCCAGGGACAAGCCAAAGGGTAAACATTGAAATTCGTAAGTATTTTCTAGAAGTTTGAATCTCAAAAACTTTTTACTTTTTTCACTAATAGGCACTAAAAAGTAAGCGTCTTTGAGGTCCACCGTGGACATAAAACAACCTTTAGTCATAAGTTTTGTAACGGTTCGGATGTCCTCCATTTTAAAATGTTGAGCACTTATAAATTTATTCAGGTTTTTTAGATTAAGTATAAAACGAAAGGAACCATCTGGCTTTGCGATAAGAAATTTTTTTGATAAATATTGTCCTGGCATTTCGTTGCATTTCACAATGGCTCCTAATTCCTTTAATTTTTTTTTTTTATTTTTTTCTTATTTCAGAAGTAATTTGACTAATTTCTATTGGGCTAAAATTATCATTCTTTGGAGTAAAGTTTTGTGATACTGGGTAGTCAAAAGGTATGGTGTAACCTTTGACGTAGTCTAAAACTGTAGTATTATCAGTTACTTTATGCCATTGGTCTAAAAAATGATATAATCTACCCGCGTGGGGTATTATTACCTCTGTTAATTCTTCGGGACCTTGGGTTTGGCTCGCGTCGTTGTCCGCTGTGCCCGGTCGCCTGGTGGTGGTGGTCGCCGGTTCTGCTGGGACGTGTAGCGACTCCTCGGCCCACCCTGTCTGTTCGCTCTGTGACCTTGTAATTGGGGTGGGCCTCTCCAGTTTCCCTGTTGTGGGTATTTCTTGGAGGTGGTTGGCGTAGCATCATTACGTCTTATTTGTAGTCCGGACTTCTCTGCTGTTTTAGAAGCCTTTATTTTTTCTCCTAGATTAGCACCAAAAAGGTAAGCATCCCTTTTTACATCCGTAACCATGTACAGAATTTTTTTATCTAATGATGAGGCTATCAGTTTTCTTCTACGCTTTGTGTCTTCATAATGGAGATCTAAAAATATTTGACTTATGTCAGAAATTTTCTTTAGTATTTCTACTTTGGTCATCTCGTTTCCAATAACAGTGGTGGCTAAGTTTGTTAGCTCAGATATACCCCGACCAAGTTGATTTTGTGATTTTTCCATCAGCTTGTCACGATTTCGGGCGGCGTCACTCAGGACGTGAGTGATTTCCGGGTTTAATAGGGGTGCTTTGGCCAAACGAAAATTTTCCGGTATCAAGCATTTTTCTACAATCTGTTGTTTCTGATCCTTAGTTAGGCCGTCCACCAACACAAGCCCCCAACGTTTAGCGATCTCTTCTGGAATTGTAGGTCCGAAAACCTCTTCTTTTACCTTCGGGTCTCCGAGAGCTTCCAAGATCTCCTCGGGTAAAGAGACGGTCTCAGTGCCAGTACTTGGCATGAGCACGGGTGGCCGTGTTACTGACAACACTGTATTATTCGTATCAACGGTATTTTGTGCTACGATCACGGATTTAGGTCGGTTGCTTTCGCCTACTGAATAGTCAGAGTCTGATAAGGGTAGTATCGGTATTTCACTGTCGCTTTCTAACGGTACTGTGTTAGATCGACTATTATCGATCGATCTATTAACGTAGTGATCACTGCCATGGAGATCTGTAAGGTTATTATATACGATTCACATTTATTTACCGATGTGGGAAGTTATCGGACGTAAGCTCGTTACGCCGCACTAAACTATGATTGGCAATATTGTGATGCTCAAAGCACACAAAATAATTGCTGCCGTATACCTAGATGGTAAAAGATAATTTAAAGTCCTTGGATGTAAGCACGTTACACCGCGTCAGACTAATGGTATCAGCTGTACGCACGTTACAACGTATAACCCTTAATTTTACTTAAATAACAGGTAGGTACTTATATTCGCTATCCCTCAAACATCGTACCTAGTAGCTAGGTATTAGTCATTAATTAATTTACGTAAACAGTTTTGTTTTGCTCCTATTTTTATTTAATTTCATTTGAGGGTGGGTCAAACATGAATTTGAAAAGAAACACATTTAGTAAATGTTGTAAACTTGGTATACTTTATGTAAATTCAGCTCCAAATCAATGTAAATATGAGAAAAATAAATAAAGTAACACTAATCTTCATCAGAGGAAGCTGATGTATTATATTGTTGTAGGCGTTTCTGTAAACGCCTTATTTTCCGTGTAATATGATCCGTTTTATCCTTATATGTCCTACTTCTTTTCGGCATTTTATATATTAGAGTACTATTCCTAAAAAATACACTAAAAAAAAATACACTAACTATCTTTTGTGATGAAAATGAAATAAAGTATTGCGATGCCCGCACAAAAGAAGCGAAATGAGGCAAGCCACACTCCCGCGCGGGTTCAGCGGCGGCGGGGTGTAGAGGGGACGAATGTTAATGACGTCATAATACTTAAAAATTGATATATTTTTTTTTTAGCTTTAAACTTATTGTGCGATGCCTAGTTAATTGAGAAGTGAACTACATAGTGAATAATAAATCTTGAGGATGTAACGTCGTAGTATAATTTGTACAAAGATAGGTATCACCTATCAAATTATTTTAAACGACAGATAGCTGTTTCGCTATCATATTTTTTTACAATATCAGCCAAGAACTTGGCTAAACAAACTGCTTTTATGGAGCAGTGTCCCAATTATTCTGACATTAACATCTTGGAAATTATTCCAAGTAAATATACTTTAAACTAGTTAAGGAGACAACAGAGGTTTTCTCTTGCTTAGACAAAAAGACAATGGAGATATCCTCTTGCCTAAATAAAACAAATTATAGTAAGGAATTAAATACAATAAATTATTCTCATATCAACTTGGTGCACCAAAATATTCAATGTATTAAAGGAAAAGAATTAGAGATTGAATTATTTTTAAATCAGTTTAATATTAATATTTTATGTATAACTGAACATTGGTTAAAAACTCATGAATACATGTTTAATTTTGGTAACCATCATGTTGGTAGTTCGTTCACCAGAGTTACTGCAATTCATGGTGGCTCATTAATTATATTAAATAAAAATTTGAAATTTAAAAATAGAACAGACATTGTGAGCCTGTCTGTTGAACGAACAATTGAACTTGCCTCAGTGGAATTAGAGCAATTCATTGTTGTTACTGTATATAGACCACCCTTATCAAACTTTGAACTTTTTGATCAGGTTATGGATGAAGTATTATATAAAATATCTAAATCGAATAAAACATTATTGTGTGCGGTGATTTTAATGTGAATATTTTAGAAAGTAGCTCTCAAAGTAGTAGGTTATTAAATCTATTTAAGACCTACAACTTATCACATATGTTTATGGAGCCTACAAGAATAACTGCCACTAGCGCCACATGTTTAGACAATATCTTCACAAATATCAACCCAATCACTACACTAGTCAATTAATCCAGTTCAAAAATTGGGAAAAAACATTGTCTAAACATAAAATAACGTTTGTGCCTGTGACCACAGACCGACTGGAGAAAATGAGAATAGGCCTTGTTAAGGACCTTCCTTTTTTATCATCTACAATTGGCCCTAACGCAATGTACACTACTTTCTTCAGTAAATTTATTACAATATTTAATTCCATTTTCACTAGTAAGTCTGTCATGATTACTGATACACTAGTTTTCAGTGAGTGGGCTACGACTGAATTGCATAAAAGTAGACAAAGGTTATATGATCTGTACGCGATACGAGAATATAACACCAGTGATGAGTTCAAAAAAAATGTGCAATTGTTTTCCAAACAATTTAAACGTGAATGCATTTTGGCTAAATCTATATTCATACAGAATAAAATAAAAAATAGCAGTAATGTTATAAAAACAACTTGGAATATAATTAATCAGGAGACAGGAAGAGTAACACCTCGAACTAATGACATCAAACTTGATGTAGATAACAAGTAAATAACGTCAGCTTTCGAGGTTGCAACTGCTTTTGAAACGTTCTTCACCAACATTCCTGTCTCCACAACAAAATCATTGAAATCATCACCGGACACCGCTCTCTCTTTGTTGAAGTTTAATGTGCCTGAATTTAACGACACTTTTAAGTTCAGACACGTTAGCAGCTCAGACGTTATTAAGGCATTTAAATTATTAAATAATAAGAAAACAAATGACTTGTGGGGCATTTCTGTTAACGTTGTAAAGTCTTTGATTGATATAATTGCACCTGACCTATCATTCATATTTAATAATTGTATAGACTGTGGTGTGTTTCCTGATTTAATGAAACATAGCAAACTAGTTCCGTTGTTCAAATCGGGTAGTACTACCGACCCCTCTAACTTTAGACCAATATCTGTACTACCTACTCTCAGTAAAATCTTTGAAAAACTTATATTAAATCAATTACTTCACTTTTTTAATAAGAACGATTTATTGCACGGGCAGCAATTTGGTTTGCCACGGGGTCGCTCAATAACCGATGCTGGTGTTGAGTTAGTAAAAAATATATTTGAAGCCTGGGAGAAGTCACGGGACGCACTTGGCGTCTTCTGTGACTTGTCCAAGGCTTTCGATTGTGTACAACATGAAACATTAATCAGGAAACTATACCACTATGGAATTCGGGGCATATATTTAATGATTTCCTATCTTAATGATAGAATTCAAAAAGTTGACGTGAACGGAAAGCGGTCTAACGGGTCATTTGTGCAAATTGGTGTCCCCCAGGGATCTATATTAGGACCCTTCCTATTCCTCATTTACATGAATGACCTTCCTTACCTAGCTGAGGACAATCACGGGATAGTATTGTTTGCTGATGATACATCATTGATGTTTAAAATTAAACGTCGTGAAAAAAATCTTGACGATGTAAACATATGTCTCGCTAAAGTAGTACAATGGTTTGAGGCTAATAACTTAGCTCTTAACGAAAAAAAAACGAAGAGTATTAAATTCACACTACCGAATGTTAAACAAGTAAAAACCATTGTACAACTTAATAATGAGGAGTTGGATTTGGTGGATACGACAATCTTTTTAGGAATAACTTTAGATGCTAAGCTTCAATGGGGCCCACATATAAATAATTTAGCGAACAGACTTAGTTCTGCAGCATACGCGGTAAAAAAGATTCGTCATATGACAAAGATAGAAACTGCTAGGCTTGTTTATTTTAGTTATTTTCACAGCATTATGTCCTATGGCATTTGATTATGGGGTAATGCTGCTGATATAGATTCTATTTTCGTCCTGCAGAAAAGGGCTGTTCGTGCGATATATAAAATGGGCCTAAGAGAGTCATTAAGGGATAAATTTAAAGAAGTTAAAATAATGACGGTGCATAGTCAGTACATATATGAAAATTTAATTTATGTCCATAAAAATATATCAAAATTTAAAAAGAAAATGCACTGTAACAATATAAATATTAGAAGCAAAAATAAACTCGTTGTGCAGTTTACTAGGCTACACAAAATTGCAAATTCATTCAAGGGCAATTGTATATTATTTTATAACAAATTACCAAATGAAATCTTTGAGTTGTCTCTCAATAAGTTCAAAGTTTATATAAAACGTAAGCTTACAGAAAAATCCTATTATAACATTAAGGATTATTTAAACGATAAAAAAGCTTGGGTGTGAATTGCTCTAGCTTCATAGCTTAATTTAAATTTACTGGAAGATGGTGATAACAAAAAAATAAATTTACCCGGCTAAGTTTGTTGTGGGCTCTTCTTAGACCAGGGCGCGTTTGGAACCCTCGTAGCTTTAGATTTAAGTTGGCGAACGAAGTTATCACCATCCCGTTACAATTATGTAAACAATTATGTATGAACGCTTCATAAGTGCCTGTGATAGGCCTACATGAATAAAGTAATTTTGAATTTGAATTTGAATTTATAACATTTTTGGGTATGCAATTAGACGAATTTTGTACTTGGAGAGCTAATATTGAAACTATTGCACTAAAATCAATTGGTTTGTATTTTCTCTCAGAAGAATTTCAAAAATTGCTAATCAAAGTACAGCATTACGAAATAACAAAACAATAAAAAATATATATATATATAAGATGCGCAAAGGCGGTCTTATCGCTTTAAGCGATCTCCTCCAGACAACCCTTTACGGTAGAGAATTCGGTTAGGGAAAACGGGATAGTGCAACCAGTGATACAATTAAGTTAAATAGATATAATTATAATATATACATACATATGAATGTATATATAATATATATATATATATATATGTATATATATATATAGTGTATATATATATATATATAGTGTATGTTTGTTCTTTTGTATATATATATATATATTATATATATATATACAAAAGAACAAACATACACTATATCATATTAGATAATTAAAATTCTTTTAGTCGATTTTTAAATATGTTTACTGTCTGCGACTGTCTTATATCTCTCGGCATCTTCCACAGATTTACTACTTTTACAGTAAATGAGTTACCATACGCCATCGTACGACTGGCAGGAACGTGCAACCTGTTATCATCTTTAGCCCGTAAAAAGCTCTGAACGTTGCTACCAAGAAAGTTGAATCGCTCTTTTGAATACGGTGGAGTTTGTGGATAATATAAAATGGTGAACAAAAGTGAGAGAGTTATTTTATATTTATTTATTATATTTTTCTTATTTGTGCAATTTTGTTTATGTATTTGTATTTAGCTATTTGAATGTACGTTTATAATAATTTTACACCACCTGTCCGCTCTCTCTCATCTTGTCCTAATCCAAAGGTTGCCTGGCAGAGATCGCTACTTAGCGATAAGGCCGCCTTTTGTATTCTACTTCTGTCTTTGTATTTCTTTTGTTTTTTTATTTTCCTAACTTCATTGTGGTGTACAAATAAAGAGTTAAATAAGAGCCATTTTAACTGAGCACGATAGTATGACACATGATCAAACTTTCGCAGGCCAAAGATGAACCGTATGCATACGTTCTGTAGCCTCTCCAACTCAAGCATGGTTTCAGACAAATCTAAGTAACAAATGTCTGCTTAGTCTAAAATAGGTAATAATAGGGTACTTATATTATATTAGGGTATATTATTAACTTACGTACATTATTCACTTACGTTAATTATATACTTACATACATTATGTACTTACGTTTATTATAGACGGCCGATCGGCGCAGTTTGCAGCGACCCTGCTTGAGTCCAAGGCCGTGGGTTCGATTCCCACAACTAGAAAATGTTTGTGTGACGAGCATGAATGTTTTTCAGTATCTGGGTGTTTATATGTATATATAATGTAAGTATTTATGTATGGAATTCATAAAATTATTCATCAGTCATCTCAGTACCCATAACACAAGCTACGCTTACTTTAGGGCTAGATGGCGATGTGTGTATTGTCGTAGTATATTTATTTATTTATTATACTTACGTACATTATTTACTTACGTTATTAGCGTAGCACAGCATTTCACAGCACAGCACAGCACAGCACAGCACAGCACAGCTCAGCACAGCTGTTTGCTTTTCCGGGATAAAAAGAAGCCTTTGAGTTAAAGCAGATATTTCCAGATATATTATAGGTATCTATGCCGAATTATAGCCAAATCGGTTCAATCGTTGTGGCGTAAAAGCGTAACAACCATCCATCCATTTGTCCACTATACCAAATTTTATTCAAATCCGTTGAGTAGTTTTCACGTGATGCCCGGACAGACAGACAGACAAAAATTTAATAAAAATCTGTTTTAGACTCAGTATCGATTATAAAGCATCCCCCGGTCAAAATTTTCAAAATATAATAAATTAGCTGATGCCCGCGACATCGTCTGCGTTTGATTTTGTTTTTTGATGTTGAACCAATTAGATAAAAACTCACCAAGACTGCAAGAACATTAAAAATAAGCAATCACTTACTTGTTTTTAATTCGCTAAATAAATAAATAAAAATATACTACGACAATACACACATCGCCATCTAGCCCCAAAGTAAGCGTAGCTTGTGTTATGGGTACTAAGGTGACTGATATTTTTATGAATAATATACATAAATACTTATAATATACAGATAAACACCCAGACACTGAAAAACATTCATGTTCATCACACAAACATGTTCCAGTTGTGGGAATCGAACCCACGGCCATGGACTCAGAAAGCAGGGCCCACTGCGCCAGTCGGCCGCCACTCACTTAAAATATCCATAAAATTAATTCTTCATTGAGTAGCGTTACACTACGTTATCGTCAACACTATATTTACTAAAATTCTATTATAATTAACGAATCGCCTTATAAACAAAAAAAAATATATAAAAAATAAATTATAGATTACTAGCGTACCCAGCCCGCTTCGCCGGGCTAGATTTTGCTTTATTTTATTTAAACAATAAACTTACATCATTAAATTTTTAATTTAAGTCTCATAATATATTAAATCATTTATTTCTCTGTATTCATTATCTTATATTGTCGTAGTATATTTATTTATTTATTTATTTATTTATTTATTTATTTAGTTGAAGTACATAAATATAACACAATTTAAAAAGAGAATGGACAGTAACAATATGAATATTAGAAGTAAATATAAACTCGTTGCGCAGTTTACTAGACAACATAAAGTTAATACGTTAATATTTCATTCAAGGGAAATTGTATATATATTATTTTATAACAAATTACCGAATGAAATATTTGAGATTGCTCTCAACAAAGTTTATATAAAAAGCTTATAGAATAATCCTATTTTAATATTAAGCATTAAACGATGAAAATGCTCGGGTGTGAATTGCTCTAACTTCATAGGTAAATATTAATTGACGGTGAGATGGTGAGAGCAGAAAAAGATGTACCCGGCTAAGATTGTTGCATACTCTTCTTAGACCAGGGCGCGTTTGGAAACCTCGTAGCGTTAGGTTAAAGTTATCATCATCACCTCACAATTATAGCCCAGTGGGTAGGACTTCGGCTTCACTTTCGGGGGGCCGAGTTCTAATCCCAGCGCGCCTCTAACTTTTGCGTTTAAGCAATTTAAATATCACTCGCTTCAACTGTGAAGGAAAACATCGTGAGGAAACCTGCATGCCTGAGAGTTCTACATACTGTTCTCAAAGGTGCGTGGAGTCCACCAATCCGCACTGGGCCAGCGTGGTGGATTACGACCTTAACCCCTCCTCATTGTGGGAGGAGACCGGCAGGGTGATTACGTATTTCGCGACAGGTTTGCGACAGGCGTAAATCATGCAATCACTGCTGTCAAACGTAACTTTTGTTTATTTATTGTATGAATGTGATGAAATGAATGAACGATTTATAAGTGCCTGTGATAGTCTTTTTTTTTTAAATATATAGACAAGTGCTTGACTGTAATCACACCTAATGGTAAGTGATGATGCAGCCTAAGATGAAGCGCGCTTGCCTAGAAGATGCCTATTCACTCTTGATTTGAAGGTACCCAGATTATAGGTATCAGGGAAGACGGAAAATGGGAGGGCATTCCAGGCCTTTGCGGTGCGGATCAGAAAGGAAGAAGCAAAACGCTTCGTACGTGTTGATGGTATTTCAACCACGTAACGGTGCAGATTCTTTCGGTGCCTCGCAGTTCGATAGTAGAAAGGAGATGGTTTGACCAAATCGAATAGCTCCTGAGCACACTCTAAAAAAAAGAATAAAGAATATTTGAATTGAATTGAACAAAATTTACTATTAATGCTGCAGAAAACAGTCAAAACTTATTGAACTAGCGTGGCATAATAACAGCATTCTATGAAATCTACTTAGACTTAAAAAAGGATGAGTTTCTCAAATGAGCTGAATGTTTTTTTGAAGTACAACTTCTTTAGGCGCGACTAGGGAGTAGCTCAGATTTTTTTTGACGGAAGTAACGCTTACGTCAGACGTCTGTGTAGTTTCTGCTATTTAAAAATATTAATTTGGATTGGTCGTATGTTTCATATACTCCACGCTTCTTGACGTATACGCCAGATAGTGGCAAATATAATAATCAATTAGGATTATTTATTTCCAAACGGATCAATTGTGAATAGCAAAGAGAATAAATATTTAAGAGTTGCAAAAAATGTTATCCCTACTTCCCGATCCCTATCCCTATCCCTATCCCTATCCCTACTAATATTATAAATGTCAATGTAAGTTTGTTTGTTACGCTTTCTTCCACGCATAAACTGCTTAACCGTTCCTCATGAAACTTTGTACAGATATTCTTGGAAGTGTTAGAAGTAATATAGAATACTTTTTATCCCGACATTAAGCTCGGTTCCTTTGGGAGAGGGGATGAAAGTGTTTGACGATTTTATACCATAATTCCGACAAATAATAACCGATTTAAATAATTATTTTTGTACTTTAGAGAATATAATATGTAAACACATATTATAACCTCTAAAGTAAGATTTTGCCCAAACTTTGTGTAGATATGATGAATGTGGTTGGAGATAGAGGACGTTACGTTATCGTCAACACTATATTTACTAAAATTCTATTATAATTAACGAATCGCCTTATAAACAAAAAAAACTATATATAAAATAAATTATAGATTACTAGCGTACCCAGCCCGCTTCGCCGGGCTAGATTTTGCTTTATTTTATTTAAACAATAAACTTACATCATTAAATTTTTAATTTAAGTCTCATAATATATTAAATCATTTATTTCTCTGTATTCATTCTCTTCTATTCTCTTCTCGAGCGGGTGCAGATCATTATCTACACCCATGTACACCAAACATCATAGAATATCATCATAGTAAATAAAAGCTGTATATGACAGTTTGACAGTTCAATAATAGGAGTGCTCCGATCGTCACCAAACGTTACAGGATTACTCGCCAGGTCAATCCGGAGATTCCCTGAAAGTTTCATTGAAATCGGTCCAGCCGTTTCGGAGCCTATACGGAACATACCCACACACTTTCTCTATTGTATATATATATAGATTTAACCTCACTCAATTAAGTCTAATAGATTTTATTAAATCAATTAGATCAGATTTTTAAAATATTTATTTCCTACCAAATTTCAAGTCGCCACGCCTTGTGGTTCCAGAGATATGGCGATGAGTCAATATATAGGTGGAATCTCCTATACATACGAGTATAGTAACACTTTCTTTAGTGAACAATATTTTTTTTCCATATAAACGAATTCAAAACATTCTAAGTGTTTACTTAAGACACCCTTTATAAGATAAAAGACCGACACGCGCATAGTACCTACGCTACGCGACGCGTGCCAAATAAAGTGGCAGGAGGATGTTATAGCTGTATCGGATTTCTTTCAGGAAAAACTATGGCAGTAATTTACTCGAAATTGTTTGTTTTTTACATAATGTAAATTTTCTTGAATGTTGAAAATCATTTCTTGCTCCTAAAGAGCTTATGTCTTTCTGAAAACTTTTTTCATTGATAATTAAATTTTTCTTTGAGTATGAGATCAATTAATTTCACAAAAATCATTAAGAATTTTTTTTTGTTCTTTAACGCCCCCCGCAACACCCCTTGTGGGGGAATTTCGTAAAATCCGTTCTTCGCTGACCTCTACTCGGCGAAAGGAATATTCCTACCAAATTCTCTACGCTTTATGGTTCCAGAGATATCGTGATGAGCCAATATATAGGTGGAAATCTCTTATATATTAGACGGCCCATTGGCGCAGTTTGCAGCGACCCTGCTTTCTGAGTCAAAGGCCGTGGGTTCGATTCCCACGACTGGAAAATGTTTGTGTGATGAACATGAATGTTTTTCAGTGTCTGGGTGTTCATCTGTATATTATAAGTATTTTATGTATATTATTTATAAAAATATTCATCAGTCATCGTAGTACCCATAACACAAGCTACGCTTACTTTGGGGCTTGATGGCGATGTGTGTATTGTCGTAGTATATTTATTTATTTATTTATTTATTTAGTTGAAGTACATAAATATAACACAATTTAAAAAGAGAATGGACAGTAACAACATGAATATTAGAAGTAAATATAAACTCGTTGCGCAGTTTACTAGACAACATAAAGTTAATACGTTAATATTTCATTCAAGGGAAATTGTATATATATTATTTTATAACAAATTACCGAATGAAATATTTGAGATTGCTCTCAACAAAGTTTATATAAAAAGCTTATATAATAATCCTATTTTAATATTAACCATTAAACGATGAAAATGCTCGGGTGTGAATTGCTCTAACTTCATAGGTAAATATTAATTGACTGTGAGAAGGTGAGAGCAGAAAAAGATGTACCCGGCTAAGATTGTTGCATACTCTTCTTAGACCAGGGCGCGTTTGGAAACCTCGTAGCGTTAGGTTAAAGTTATCACCATCACCTCACAATTATAGCCCAGTGGGTAGGACTTCGGCTTCACTTTCGGGGGGCCGAGTTCGAATCCCAGCGCGCCTCTAACTTTTGCGTTTAAGCAATTTAAATATCACTTGCTTCAACTGTGAAGGAAAACATCGTGAGGAAACCTGCATGCCTGAGAGTTCTACATACTGTTCTCAAAGGTGCGTGGAGTCCACCAATCCGCACTGGGCCAGCGTGGTGGATTACGACCTTAACCCCTCCTCATTGTGGGAGGAGACCGGCAGGGTGATTACGTATTTCGCGACAGGTTTGCGACATGCGTAAATCATGCAATCACTGCTGTCAAACGTAACTTTTGTTTATTTATTGTATGATTGTGATGATATGAATGAACGATTTATAAGTGCCTGTGATAGTCTTCTTTTTTTTATATATATAGACAAGTGCTTGACTGCAATCACACCTAATGGTAAGTGATGATGCAGCCTAAGATGAAGCGCGCTTGCCTAGAAGATGCCTATTCACTCTTGATTTGAAGGTACCCAGATTATAGGTATCGGGGAAGACGGAAGATGGGAGGGTATTCCAGGCCTTTGCGGTGCGGATCAGAAAGGAAGAAGCAAAACGCTTCGTACGTGTTGATGGTATTTCAACCACGTAACGGTGCAGATTCTTTCGGTACCTCGCAGTTCGATAGTAGAAAGGAGATGGTTTGACCAAATCGAATAGCTCCTGAGCACACTCTAAAAAAAAGAATAAAGAATACATGAATAAAGAATATTTGAATTGAATTGAACAAAACTTACTTTTAATGCTGCAGAAAACAGTCAAAACTTATTGAACTAGCGTGGCATAATAACAGCATTCTATGAAATCTACTTAGACTTAAAAAAGGATGAGTTTCTCAAATGAGCTGAATGTTTTTTTGAAGTACAACTTCTTTAGGCGCGACTAGGGAGTAGCTCAGATTTTTTTGACGGAAGTAACGCTTACGTCAGACGTCTGTGTAGTTTCCGCTATTTAAAAATATTAATTTGGATTGGTCGTATGTGTCATATACTCCACGCTTCTTGACGTATACGCCAGATAGTGGCAAATATAATAATCAATTAGGATTATTTATTTCCAAACGGATCAATTGTGAATAGCAAAGAGAATAAATATTTAAGAGTTGCAAAAAATGTTATCCCTACTTCCCGATCCCTATCCCTATCCCTATCCCTATCCCTACTAATATTATAAATGTCAATGTAAGTTTGTTTGTTACGCTTTCTTCCACGCATAAACTGCTTAACCGTTCCTCATGAAACTTTGTACAGATATTCTTGGAAGTGTTAGAAGTAATATAGAATACTTTTTATCCCGACATTAAGCTCGGTTCCTTTGGGAGAGGGGATGAAAGTGTTTGACGATTTTATACCATAATTCCGACAAATAATAACCGATTTAAATAATTATTTTTGTACTTTAGAGAATATAATATGTAAACACATATTATAACCTCTAAAGTAAGATTTTGCCCAAACTTTGTGTAGATATGATGAATGTGGTTGGAGATAGAGGACGTTACGTTATCGTCAACACTATATTTACTAAAATTCTATTATAATTAACGAATCGCCTTATAAACAAAAAAAACTATATATAAAATAAATTATAGATTACTAGCGTACCCAGCCCGCTTCGCCGGGCTAGATTTTGCTTTATTTTATTTAAACAATAAACTTACATCATTAAATTTTTAATTTAAGTCTCATAATATATTAAATCATTTATTTCTCTGTATTCATTCTCTTCTATTCTCTTCTCGAGCGGGTGCAGATCATTATCTACATCCATGTACACCAAACATCATAGAATATCATCATAGTAAATAAAAGCTGTATATGACAGTTTGACAGTTCAATAATAGGAGTGCTCCGATCGTCACCAAACGTTACAGGATTACTCGCCAGGTCAATCCGGAGATTCCCTGAAAGTTTCATTGAAATCGGTCCAGCCGTTTCGGAGCCTATACGGAACATACCCACACACTTTCTCTATTGTATATATATATAGATTTAACCTCACTCAATTAAGTCTAATAGATTTTATTAAATCAATTAGATCAGATTTTTAAAATATTTATTTCCTACCAAATTTCAAGTCGCCACGCCTTGTGGTTCCAGAGATATGGCGATGAGTCAATATATAGGTGGAATCTCCTATACATACGAGTATAGTAACACTTTCTTTAGTGAACAATATTTTTTTTCCATATAAACGAATTCAAAACATTCTAAGTGTTTACTTAAGACACCCTATATAAGATAAAAGACCGACACGCGCATAGTACCTACGCTACGCGACGCGTGCCAAATAAAGTGGCAGGAGGATGTTATAGCTGTATCGGATTTCTTTCAGGAAAAACTATGGCAGTAATTTACTCGAAATTGTTTGTTTTTTACATAATGTAAATTTTCTTGAATGTTGAAAATCATTTCTTGCTCCTAAAGAGCTTATGTCTTTCTGAAAACTTTTTTCATTGATAATTAAATTTTTCTTTGAGTATGAGATCAATTAATTTCACAAAAATCATTAAGAATTTTTTTTTGTTCTTTAACGCCCCCCGCAACACCCCTTGTGGGGGAATTTCGTAAAATCCGTTCTTCGCTGACCTCTACTCGGCGAAAGGAATATTCCTACCAAATTCTCTACGCTTTATGGTTCCAGAGATATCGTGATGAGCCAATATATAGGTGGAAATCTCTTATATATTAGACGGCCCATTGGCGCAGTTTGCAGCGACCCTGCTTTCTGAGTCAAAGGCCGTGGGTTCGATTCCCACGACTGGAAAATGTTTGTGTGATGAACATGAATGTTTTTCAGTGTCTGGGTGTTCATCTGTATATTATAAGTATTTTATGTATATTATTTATAAAAATATTCATCAGTCATCGTAGTACCCATAACACAAGCTACGCTTACTTTGGGGCTTGATGGCGATGTGTGTATTGTCGTAGTATATTTATTTATTTATTTATTTATTTATTTATTTAGTTGAAGTACATAAATATAACACAATTTAAAAAGAGAATGGACAGTAACAACATGAATATTAGAAGTAAATATAAACTCGTTGCGCAGTTTACTAGACAACATAAAGTTAATACGTTAATATTTCATTCAAGGGAAATTGTATATATATTATTTTATAACAAATTACCGAATGAAATATTTGAGATTGCTCTCAACAAAGTTTATATAAAAAGCTTATATAATAATCCTATTTTAATATTAACCATTAAACGATGAAAATGCTCGGGTGTGAATTGCTCTAACTTCATAGGTAAATATTAATTGACTGTGAGAAGGTGAGAGCAGAAAAAGATGTACCCGGCTAAGATTGTTGCATACTCTTCTTAGACCAGGGCGCGTTTGGAAACCTCGTAGCGTTAGGTTAAAGTTATCATCATCACCTCACAATTATAGCCCAGTGGGTAGGACTTCGGCTTCACTTTCGGGGGGCCGAGTTCTAATCCCAGCGCGCCTCTAACTTTTGCGTTTAAGCAATTTAAATATCACTCGCTTCAACTGTGAAGGAAAACATCGTGAGGAAACCTGCATGCCTGAGAGTTCTACATACTGTTCTCAAAGGTGCGTGGAGTCCACCAATCCGCACTGGGCCAGCGTGGTGGATTACGACCTTAACCCCTCCTCATTGTGGGAGGAGACCGGCAGGGTGATTACGTATTTCGCGACAGGTTTGCGACAGGCGTAAATCATGCAATCACTGCTGTCAAACGTAACTTTTGTTTATTTATTGTATGAATGTGATGAAATGAATGAACGATTTATAAGTGCCTGTGATAGTCTTTTTTTTTTTAAATATATAGACAAGTGCTTGACTGTAATCACACCTAATGGTAAGTGATGATGCAGCCTAAGATGAAGCGCGCTTGCCTAGAAGATGCCTATTCACTCTTGATTTGAAGGTACCCAGATTATAGGTATCAGGGAAGACGGAAAATGGGAGGGCATTCCAGGCCTTTGCGGTGCGGATCAGAAAGGAAGAAGCAAAACGCTTCGTACGTGTTGATGGTATTTCAACCACGTAACGGTGCAGATTCTTTCGGTGCCTCGCAGTTCGATAGTAGAAAGGAGATGGTTTGACCAAATCGAATAGCTCCTGAGCACACTCTAAAAAAAAGAATAAAGAATACATGAATAAAGAATATTTGAATTGAATTGAACAAAACTTACTTTTAATGCTGCAGAAAACAGTCAAAACTTATTGAACTAGCGTGGCATAATAACAGCATTCTATGAAATCTACTTAGACTTAAAAAAGGATGAGTTTCTCAAATGAGCTGAATGTTTTTTTGAAGTACAACTTCTTTAGGCGCGACTAGGGAGTAGCTCAGATTTTTTTGACGGAAGTAACGCTTACGTCAGACGTCTGTGTAGTTTCCGCTATTTAAAAATATTAATTTGGATTGGTCGTATGTTTCATATACTCCACGCTTCTTGACGTATACACCAGATAGTGGCAAATATAATAATCAATTAGGATTATTTATTTCTAAACGGATCAATTGTGAATAGCAAAGAGAATAAATATTTAAGAATTGCAAAAAATGTTATCCCTACTTCCCGATCCCTATCCCTATCCCTATCCCTATCCCTACTAATATTATAAATGTCAATGTAAGTTTGTTTGTTACGCTTTCTTCCACGAATAAACTGCTTAACCGTTCCTCATGAAACTTTGTACACATATTCTTGGAAGTGTTAGAAGTAATATAGAATACTTTTTATCCCGACATTAAGCTCGGTTCCTTTGGGAGAGGGGATGAAAGTGTTTGACGATTTTATACCATAACTCGGACAAATAATAACCGATTTAAATCATTATTTTTGTACTTTAGAGAATATAATATGTAAACACATATTATAACCTCTAAAGTAAGATTTTGCCCAAACTTTGTGTAGATATGATGAATGTGGTTGGAGATAGAGGACAGAACTCCTCAGCGGGCAGCAGCAAACCCCTCATTTAACGCTTAGCGATACTGAATACTTAATTTTTTTTTGAACTACAACTAAATTGAATGCCACATCAAAAAACAAAATCAAACGCAGGCGAAGTCGCGGGCAGCAGCTAGTAGAATAAAAAATGAAATAGTAAACATTTTATTCTTTCACAAATAAATGATAATAAAAGTTTTACTTCAATCGCGCGTAAAGGTTACACACACACACTTTTATTTAAATATCTTCAATTTTTTAATTCGGAACGCTACGGTTTTATTATGAGCATAGATTTACTTTCGTGTGTTCGGACGAGGCGCCGCGTCAATGGATGGCCACGCCAATTAATCGCCTTATCGCGTTGCGATAAGCGCTATTGACAATCAATTGACTCGTAAAACGTCGTGAATTGAGATGAATGTGTTGTGAAGTAATAATAATGGGTACAAGACATTTTTCTCCCCAGCCTGGCTAGCATGGCAGGAGACAATTATATTCCGGGGGAAAGGATATAAATTTATCTTCCCCCACAGCTTTATCAACTCTCACAAGTGGAAATAATATCCAAATAATATATGAGAGATAAATTTAAAGATGTTAAGATAATGACAGTTTTTAGCCAAAACATATTTGAAAATTTAATGTATGGTCACAAAAATATATCTAAATTGAAGAGAGAATGTGACTGTCATAATTTGAACATTAGAAGCAAAAATTAACTTGCAGTGTCATATACTAGACTACATAAAAAAAGGAATTCATTTAAAGGAAATTGTATACAATTTTACAATAAATTACCAGTAGATATCTTGCAGATGTCTCTGAAAAAGTTCAAAGTTTGTATTAAACGTAAGCTTATAGAAAAGTCCTATTATAGTATTTAGGACAACGTCAACGATAAAAATGCTTGGGTGTAAATTATTGCTCTAAGCAGGTTGCTTCTTTAATAGTTTTTAAATGGCAATGTGAGATGGTGATAACGAAAAAAAAATAACAACCGGCTAAGTTTGTTGTGGGCTTCTTCTTAGACCAGGGCGCGTTTGGAACCCTCGTAGCTTTAGTTTTAAGTTGACGAATTTATTTATCGCCATCAACTCACTCCTATGCCATATTTTACATGTAATGTACTCTTCAAAAGTTCCATCTATGTGCCTGTTTGAATAAAGAAATATTTGATTTTGACTTTGACTTATGTGTATTAATAAACGGGGGAAAACTTCTTCCATTCCATGTTCCATTGTCTTAGCAGTACGGGCACGTTAATAATATACCTTTTCAGGGGATATAATCGAGGGATATAATTTTTATCTCCCGCCCGTACTAGCCCTCCCACAGCTTTATCAGGATAAAAATTATACCCCCCTTTTATACCCCCTGACAAGAGATATAACTAACGTGCCTGCTAAATCCCTGGAACATGGAATAGGAGAAGTTTACCCCCGTTTATTAATACATATATATTATTTGGATATTATTTCCACTTGTGCGCCAGTGCTCTGAGAAGCCAGCTGTGGGAGAAGATACATTTATATCCTTTCCCCGGGGTATAATTATCTCCTGCCCATGCTAGCCGGGCAGGCGGGCAAACGCTAACATTAGTAACCTAAAAACCTTTTGAATTAAATTCTTTTTTTTTTTTTTTTAGTAATATACTAGGACAGTAAACACATCGCCATCTAGCCCCAAAGTAAGCGTAGCTTGTGTTATGGGTACTTAGATGACTGATGAATATTCTTATGTATAATATAGGGTACATAAATACTTTGAATATAAATAAAAACACCCAGACACTGAAAAACTTTAGTGCTCATCACACAAACATTTTCCAGTGGTGGAATCAAACCCACGGCCTTGGGCTCAGAAAGCACGGTCGCTGCAAACGGCTCTAATCAGCCGTCAACAATATTTCTATTGTGTGTAATAAAATAAATAAATTATATATATATATATATATATATATATATACTACGACATTACACACATCGCCACCTAGCCCCAAAGTAAGCGTAGCTTGTGTTATGGGTACTTAGATGACTGATGAATATTCTTATGTATAATATAGGGTACATAAATACTTTGAATATAAATAAAAACACCCAGACACTGAAAAACTTTAGTGCTCATCACACAAACATTTTCCAGTGGTGGAATCAAACCCACGGCCTTGGGCTCAGAAAGCACGGTCGCTGCAAACGGCTCTAATCAGCCGTCAACAATATTTCTATTGTGTGTAATAAAATAAATAAATTATATATATATATATATACTACGACATTACACACATCGCCACCTAGCCCCAAAGTAAGCGTAGCTTGTGTTATGGGTACTAAGATGACTGATAAATATTCTTAGGAATATGAATGCTCATCCCACAAACATTTTCCAGTAGTGGGAATCGAACCCACGGCCTGGGGCTCAGAAAGCAAACTATGCCAATCGGCCGTCTAACATGTTTCTATTGTGTATGATACACCGCAAAAAATAAATTCAAATTCAAATTCAAATTCAAATTCATTTATTTCAAGTAGGCCTTCTTTATAAGCACTTTTGAAACGTCAAGTATGCATGTTTGTGTGACTCTACCACCGGTTCAGAAAGCAGATTCTACCGAGAAGATTCTACCATTTATTCTATAATAAATGAAATAAATATACTACGACAATACACACATCGCCATCTAGCCCCAAAGCGTAGCTTGTGTTATGGGTACTGTGATAGCTGATGAATATTTTTAAGTGAATATACCTAATAACATAAATATTTATAATGTACAGATAAACTCCCAGACACTGAAAAACATTCATGTTCATCACACAAACAGTTTCCAGTTGAAAGAAATATGCGATTAAGTGAGCAATCCGTTCGAAAGGTAAGCGAGCGAAGTTGGCCGATCGCGTACGCGAGCGCCGCCGTCAGCGAAGGACGGCCCTGGTGACGTCACGTGAACCGATTCACGTGTCGGCACCGCACCTAGTCCGATGAGTCGGCCGGGCGAACAGCTGACTATTACTGATAACGTCGCGTCGGCGAAATTCTACAATAAACTACCCATTGACATCTTTGAGATGTCTCTTAAAAAGTGCAGTTTGTATTAAAGCTTATAGAAAAGTCAAGAAAAGAGATGAATTTAAAGATTTTAAATTAATGACAGTGGAAGTGTCATATGGAATTTTACTTCGGGATAATGCTGCTGATATTAGCACTATTTTCGTGCTGCAGAAGAGGGCTGTTCGTTCGATCCACAAAATGGCTCCGAGAGAGTCATTGAAAGATAAATATCAAGATTTTAAAATAATAACAGTCAGTACACATTTGAGAATTTATTGTATGTTCATAAAAACATTTCTAAATTTAAGAAAAAATGTAACTGCAATAATTTAAACATAAGTAGTAAGAATAAACTTACAGTACAATATACCAGCTTACATAAAAAATCATAATTCGAATTTATTTTTGCTTCTAATATTTATATTGTTACAGTTTATATTCTTTTTAATTTTTGTTATATTTTTATGAACATTTTTTTTTTTTTTTAATTAAGTGAAGCCGAAGTTCCTACCAGGCCACGTCCTAGCGCTTCAAGTACAATATACTAGCTTACATAAAAAATCATAATTCGTTTAAAGGAAATTGCATACAATTCCACAATAAACTACCCAATGACATCTTGGAGATGTCTCTTAAAAAGTTCAAAGTTTGTATTAAAGCTTATAGAAAAGTCCTATTATAGTATTAAGGACTACGTAATCGATAAAAAAGCTTAAGTGTGAATTATTGCTCTACCCATTGTTAGAGAACGTGGGGATAGGACTTTAATAGTACTTTTCGCTTGATTTGACATATAATCGGACAGAGTTTCCCCATACAATTACTTGATACAGAATGAATGCTTGAGAAGGTAATGCTTCTACTTTACGGCTCAGGTACCGTTCTTATGTTCAGTTATAATCAGCGGCGTGCACTTCATCGTGTATGAAGTGCACGCCGCACAAAAGCACTGCATACCCTAAATTTGATATATAACCCGTATAGGAGGAGAATTTAAGCCGTTATACTCAATTTTCCTGCAGTATGCATACCCTGGTAGGGAACCCAATGCACGCCATTGGGTATAATATTTTACGATATTAGTTTCCGGTAGGTTTTTAGGAGGTCAAGTAAAGGGTAATAAATAAATCACTTCCCTTGTTACAACTCTATTTAATCTTCGTGTTCGCCGTGTGTACAGGGCAGTGTACTGATTGCAACTCTCGTGTAAAAATATAAAATTTTCATATTTAAATAAACGGTCGCGGCGGAGCGACTCGCTGTATCAGCAACAGGAGTCGTGTTGCGCTATGCATGTGTCCCTACAGGTTGTTTTGTGTAAAAGTTATTATTCAATTTGGAAAAACATTAAATATTTAGATTAATTTATATAAAGCAATATAGTACTATTAAAGCAATTCTAGATTAATGAATGTTATTGTGACGTCACAACATGTTTATGGCGTAGCGTAGGTATCAGCGAGGTGGGCAACCGCTAACACCAGGTTGCTGTTCTAATAATTTTGAATGACAACGTGAGACGGTGATAACATAAAAAAACCTCCAGCTAAGTTTATTGTGGGCTTCTTCTTAGACCAGGACGCATTTAGAACCCTCGTGGCTTTAGTTTAAAGTTGGCGAACGAAGTTATCACCATCCCCTTACAAATATTTACTCATATATCTATACGCTTCGTAAGTGCCTGTGATAGGCCTACATGAATAAAGAAAATTTGAATTTGAATCTGGCCCTGGTCTAAGAAGAGCCCACAACAAACTTTGCCGGGTAATTTTTTTTTTGTTATCACCAATTAATATTAAGCTATGAAGCTAGAGCAATTCACACCCAAGCTTTTTTATCGTTCAAGTAATCCTTAATATTATAATAGGGTTTTCTGTAAGCTTGCGTTTTATATAAACTTTGATCTTATTGATAGACAACTCAAAGATTTAATTCGGTAATCTATATCTATATATATAATAAAAGAAAGTTGTGTTAGTTACACCATTTAACTCAAGAACGGCTGGACCAATTTTTATGATATTTGATTTTTTGGATTCCTCTTAGACTGGAATAGGATAATAAGTAAAAAAGTATGACATTCATCAAAAAAAAAAAAAGGTCCGCGGTACGAAGTTTGCCGGGACAGCTAGTTTATTATAAAATAATATACAATTGTCAATTTATGTACATGTGTATATAAATGCATTAGCAATTTTATGTAGCCTAAACAGCACAATGCAACGATTTTATTTTTGCTTTTTATATTTATATTGTTACAGTTTATATTCTTTTTAATTTTTGTTATATTTTTATGAACTTTTTTTTTTAATTAAGTGAAGCCGAAGTCCTACCAGGCCACGTCCTAGCGCTTCAAAGTACGTATTAACATGATTTATAAAAAAAAAAGAAAAAAAACCAAAACGCTAACGATTTCGCTGTCAAATAATATCCGTTTTCATTAAACATAGGTATCTCCTAATTCGAATGCCTAATGATTCATGCGATGTCTATAGAAAAAATAGTTTCAGCAACTTAGCTGATAACTATTGGTGAACGGTTGATACATGCTTAGGTATCTCCTTAGATTACGAGTTACTTATTATGAAAATTAAGCTTAATTTGCTATAATACGCGGAAAGCAGGAGAATCTTTTTTCATATATACTATATGTGGTAAGTAAGTATATTATTTAATTTATTATTATTTTTTAAATTTTTGTAATTTATCTTATATCTTTAAACGAGCAATTCTTGTATATATATAATTGGAATCTCGGAATCGGCTCCAAAGATTTTAATGAAATTTAGTATACAGGGGGTTACGGGGGCGATAAACCGAACTAGCTGGGATTCATTTTTAGAAAATGTCATTTTATTTAATTTTTATAAGACCTTTACTAGAAGAAATTGAAAATAAAAATCTGTGGCAAATCAAGAACAAATAGAAACGTTATAACATTCAGGGTACGTGCAAAAACTACAAGGCGGAAGTTCATCCAGACCATTCCTTCAAATTCCATTAATTAACATTACAGAATTAAATTAAATATTAATTAATAGATAATAATTAATATATATCGGTGCGCAAAAATCTTCCATAATGAAGATTAGCGTAATGTAATCGAGATTTAAACAACAATGTATTTTTTATTTATAATAAACACTAAACAGGTTTAATTTTTTATTTTTTTTTATTTTGTGATTTGGTGCAACGATGTTGCACGGGTCAGCTAGTGTTTATTATTTAAGTATTATTTTGTTTTGTGTACACCCTAAACCTTCTTCTTAACTTCATGTCCTTTGGTAGATTGCCTGGTAGAGATCGCTTTAAGCGATAAGACCGCCTGATGTACTTTTTCTTTCTTTATTTAAACTGTGTTTTTTTGTTATTGCTTTGTCTTTGGTGTACAATAAATTTGATTTGATTTGATTTGATCTGAATGGTGTTATTTATAATTTCTTCAATCCTTATATTCCACAACAAACAGATCATCGGCAATGTACCCTCTACGCATCCTCAGGAGATGTTGACTTTACAATTCAGAGCTATGTGCCCTGCCCATTGCCACTTCAGCTTCGCGACACGCTGAGCTGTGTCGGTAGCTCTAGTTCTCCTACGGATCTCCTCATTTCTGATTCGATCACGTAGAGATACTGGAAGCATAGCTCTCTCCATCGCCCGCTGAGTGACTCTGAGCCTTCTTATGACACCCATAGTTAGCTACCACGAGTCAGATCCGTAAGTCATAACTGGCAAACACGTACTGTTCGAAGACTTTTTTTTTAAATTTTAATAGCGGACAAACGAGCAAGTGCACCTGCAGTGGCGTGCACTTCATACATGCACAAAAGCACTGCATACCCAAATTATTTTCATATAACCCGTATTGGAGGGGAATTTTTCCATTTCATGCCATGCACCTGCTTTATGCATACCCTGGTCAGAAACCCTGTGCACGCCACTGGTCACCTGATGATCAGTGATCACCGCCGCCCATAAACATCTGCAGCACCAGAGGAGCCACCGATGCACCTTTAGTCTTGACTGACGGATTTGGACGAGAAGATGTCACCCATCCGAGTTGGATTCGGCCGTTCACCTTTCTCGAAATTGGACCTACCTAACTGGATCGTGTGTCCTAGGTATATGTACTCGTCTACAATTAAGCTTAAATTTAATAATATATCATGGAATTACGCAAAGTAACGCCTGCTTCTTTCCTTTAAATAAATAAATAAATATACTACGACAATACACACACCGTCATCTAGTCCCAAAGTAAGCGTAGCTTGTGATATGGGTACTAAGATAAATGACGAATATTTTTATGAATAATATTATCATCATCATGTCAACCAATCGACGTCCACTGCTGGACATAGGTCTTTTGTAGGGAGTTCCACAATACACGGTCCCGGGCCGCTTGCCTCCAGCGGCTCCCAGCGACTCGCCTGATGTCATCTGTCCAACTCGTTGGGGGCCGACCTACGCTGCGTTTACCGGTGCGGGGTCGCCATTCCAGCATCTTAAGACCCCAACGTCCATCGGTTCTCCGAACTATGTGCCCCGCCCATTGCCACTTCAGCTTCGCGACTCGCTGAGCTATGTCGGTAACCCTAGTTCTTCTACGGATCTCCTCATTTCTGATTTGATCACGTAGAGATACTCCTAACATAGCTCTCTCCATCGCTCGCTGAGTGACTCTGAGCCTTATTATGAGGCCCATAGTTAGCGACCATGAATAATATAAGTACTTATAATATAATATAAACACCCAGACACTGAAAAACATTCATGTTCTTCACACAAACATTTTGCAGTTGTGGGAATCGAACCCACAACCTTGGACTCAGAAAGCAGGGTCGCTGCCCACTGCGCCAATCGGCCGCCTTTGTTACTTAAGAGTATTTAACCATTGCCGCATTCGTAGTTAATAAAAACGGGCCTTAGTAACAAAGAAGGTCGGTTTTCGGAATTTCAGCGCCGCACGCACACATCTAAACCGAACTGTATAGGTGTGTGCGTGTGGCCTGCATAAGTAGTAGTGCGATTCAATACTTATCTACAAGTTACTACACTAGGGGGAGACGCGGTTGGTCGGGGTGTAATGTTTAGAACAGCGACGGAAAGTTTGTATTGGTAACTTATCAGCAAGATATGCCGATATAATCAAATTACTAATATGTAACAGGTGACTACTTTCTAGGTATATCGCGTCATAAATACGCCCGCGTATCTAAATATAGCTAAGAAGTAGCTGATGTACGATTACATTGATGACAAATGTATAGTGATTTGAATTTGAGAGATGAATTTAAAGATTTTAAATTAATGACAGTGTATAGTCAGTACATATTCGAGAATTTATTGTATGTTCATAAAAACATTTCTAAATTTAAGGCAAAAATGTGACTGCAATAATTTAAACATTAGAAGTAAGAATAAACTTACAGTGCAATATACTAGGTTACATAAAATTCATAATTCGTTCAAAGGAAATTGCATACAATTCCACAATAAACTACCCAATGACATCATGGAGATGTCTCTCAGAAAGTTCAAAGGTCAAAGTTCAAAGGTTGTATTAAACGTAAGTTTTTAGAACAGTCCTATTATAGTATAAAGGACTACGTAATCGATAAAAAAGCTTGGCTGTGAATTATTGCTCTAACCAGGTTGCTCTTCTAATAATTTTAAATGACTATGTGAGATGGTGATAAAAAAAACACCCGGCTAAGTTTGTTGTGAACGCGTCTGTAACCCTCGTAGCTTCAGTTTTAAGTTTACAAATATGGTGTTCTTCTTAATATTATAAATGTCAATGTAAGTTTATTTGTTACGCTTTCACGCACAAACTACTTAACCGATCCTCATGAAACTTTGTACACATATTCTTGGAAGTGTTAGAAGAAATATAGGATACTTTTTATCCCGACATTAAGCTCGGTTCCTCTGGGAGATGAAAGTGTTTGACGATTTTACACCATAACTCCGACAAATTATAACCGATTTAAATAATTACTTTGGTATTTTAGAGGTTCTTAATGGGGGTTTGCTGCTGTCCTCAGTGGACAGCAGCAAACCCCTCATTTAAGGCTTAGCGATACTGAATACTTTAAATGTTTTAGAGCATACGAAGTCGCGGGCAACAGCTAGTATTTACAATAAATATAAGCCGTCAAACTGTTCAATTATGGGCATCGTACCCAAAATGCTAGCGCTATTGTCCCTTTAAATTGCTAGACTTAGCCGTTGGGGTAAAATTTTCCGTGTCCGAAGACCATGGGCCCAGAGTCTCAAACGCAAGCGCCGCAAAAACGTAGTCATTACAAATGACTACGTTTACACCAGCGCACACCCCATACAAATGAGAAATGTTGCAAAAACTGCAAACAATATCCTTTTTAAGAGATTACGCAGCGAGCGATGCGTGAACGGTAGGTAAACGTTACGCCAAACGACGGGACGTATGTATATCGGAGTATATCGGAATTGTCTCTTTAAAGTTTAAACAGTCTGCGTCATACGCATCCTCCTATGAAACGCTAAGAATTTTCAAACTCATTGGCAAGTTACGAACAGCGCAGTGTTCGTCCGTTTGACTGAATTTTTCTATGTCGCAGGATCGAATCGCAGTAGTTCGCTCGACTTCACTTTTTATTATTAATTTTGCAATTTTGAAATGTACTAGCTGACCCGCGCAACTTCGTCTGCATCAGATCAGTTATTATCGGATTTAATATCTTTTAGCATTTCTATACCCATCTTAACGTCTAAACGATAGGTCCAATTTGAATAATTTAAAGAGAAATTTGCAGGTACATAATCAATTTTAACTGTAAAACTATTTATTTGGATAAGGATCTGATAGGAACGTCACGACCTTAAGATTGTACCCGTGTTTTGATTGACAAATTATAACAAAAAGCGGTTATTGTGTCTTAACAGTTAGACATCCTGGACTTTTTTGTAGGTAATAATGATTACTTTATCCATGTCCATCCAACCATACATACACCCATCCACTCATATATCCATACTAACAAACTTTAGCATTTATAATATAAGTAGGATGGTACGCATGCATTGGATCGTTGTCCCAGATGCCTTGCGACTCGCTGTTATCTATGATGAATTATGTCCTTTATCTCCGACAATATTTACCAGATCTTCATTAAAATTTCACAATACATGCTTGATAGTATACACTTTCAAATAAAAAAAGAATTATTAAAATCGGTTCAAATTTAACGGAGCTATAAAGTAAAATTGATAAAAATTTTCATCTCATTTCCCGGGAGAAGCTTATTGTTGATCGGGATAAAAAGTAGCCTATATGTTGACCAGGAATATCCGCTGCCTACACTCTAAAAAAAAATTGGTTATTCCTAACAAGATAGTGATTGTTGTGATCAAGCATCTTGATTCCATACGAGCCTAACAAGAACATAGATACATCAAATAAGATGATAATGATTGTTTATCATAATTCAATGGACTGGGCAACTGTATTGCTCCTATTATTGTTACTTAACTAAGGCATATTCTTAACTGATTCAATTTACGTACTTGTTTAAGCTAAATAATTAAAAATGATCTAATCATACAAAGAAGTAAATAATAATAGAAACAACGTATTTATTTGTTAGAATCAATGAACATACCTACATTGTTAGCTCAATCTATAATGAACTTGCTGCTATAACTAATCAGCTTTTGTTGTTATGTTTATTATCATAATTGTTATAATTTATATAACGTCAACTAAGAGAAAATCTCTCTTAGTTAACTTAAGTCTCTACAATATCAAATTTTATTTAAATCCGTTCAGTAGCTTTCACGTGATGCCCGGACAGACAGACCGACGGACAAAAATTAAATAAAAATCGGTTTTGTATCGATTATAAAGCATCCCCCGGTCAAAATTATCAAAAAATATTAAATGTACAGAAATCTTACAGTTACAGTTTTATTATAAGTAAGTATAGATGACGTGTAGATTCTTATTTCAAATAAATTCTTCAGTTCGTAGGTTCATACTTCAGTATCGGTAGCCACTTGGCAGTGAGCACGCGTGTTTTCCGTTCGTATTATGAACAAAAGTGGTTCCAAACTTAAAATAAACAGCGCGCGGTAGTTGGTTTTGTGCTAAAATAACATTGGTTATGTTCGGATTTAATACACAGTTGGTTTAATTTTTTATTATATTGTATTTGTGTTTATATGTGTTATGAATAATAATTTAGTTAAATTTGTGTACTCTAGTTAGTCATATCTCACCTACATTGCATCTATTTCCTTCACTTTGACCGCCTGGAAGAGATCGCAGCTTCAAGGCCACCAAATTGTGTCCTTCAAATAACTACTTATTCCTAATTTGTCATAATTTTTGTCGTGGTTTTGTCATGGTATACGATATGTTCTAATTCATTAATACATTAATTTATTCTGCGAAAAAACTGCCTGCCTAAAAACTAACTATCTTAACAGTTTATGAATTCCTGGTATGTACCTATACGCATTTCTGTTTAGTATTTAGTGTAGTGTGTTTTAAAAATAGGAATTCAAACCAATTAGTGTGTTAAGTTAACCATATGAAAGAAAGTTTTTTTCTAATTTATCTTAACAGTTTATTAATTTCTGGTATGTATAAGCATTTCTGTTAAGTATTTAGTGTCGAGTGTGTTGTAAAAATTAGAATTCAAACCAATAAGTGTGTTATAATAACATATAAAAGAAACTTTTTTTTCTAATTTATCTTAACAGTTTTTTAATACTAGGTATGTATAAGCATTTTTTTTTAGTATTTACTGCAGTGGGTTTTAAAAATAGGACTTCAAACCAATTAGTGTTTTATTACATAAAAAAGAAACTTTTTTTTCTAATTTATCTAAACAGTTTTCAATCCGAGGTAGGTATGTAGATATATGCATTTTTGTTTCGTATTTACTGTAGTGTTTTTTAAAAATTGGAATTAAAACAAATTAGTGTGCTATATATAACATATAAAAGAAACTTATTTTCTAATTTATCTTAACAGTTTTTCAATCCCAGGTACCTATGTTCCTATACGCATTTTTGTTTAGTATTTACTGTAGTGTGTTTTAAAAAAAGGAATTAAAACAAATTAGTGTGTTGTAACATATAAAAGAAACCCCATATTCATATCTTACAACGTTTAATCGTTTTATTATCTCAACTACAGCCTAGCACATTGTGAACTAAAACATCAATCTCTCTGAACTTCAAAGTCCAATCTTCCCATGACACTTCTGTCTGTAGATACTTTTCCTTTACTTTAACCTTCCTTTTTGATCTGGGTTCCTGTTATATTGAATTCCTACTCCAACTTACACCGATCACTGATTAAGCATCATTTTGACCAGTCTGAACGAAAATACCTTTTTTTAACCAACTTGTACAGTTGGTTACAAATACAGATTGCACATAGGAAATATAAAGAAAGGTTGTCTTTAAAGATATATAACTACAATATTTTTGTTATTCACCAGCTTTTGCCCAAGAGTTTTAATCCCGAGGAATTGAGGAATAGTTTATTTGCTTACGTAAAACTTAGTACAACGAATAGGTATCGTTGAGTTATTAGTCAACATCGTACTGTTAGTTCATGAATTAACCGAGAAAGTATCTAACATTTTTTATCTAGTGTTAGCGGCCCTGTCTTGATATATTTATAGAGGTGACAGAGTTTCGGTGTAAACGGTCGGTATAAACAATGGCCTAAACGTTAACCGGCATGTCGATTACGTCTCTCGCGACAGGCTTGCGCTAGGCGTAAATCTTGCAATCACAACGTCACTTTTGTTTATTTATAGTGTGTAAAAGTGACGTTTGACAGCAGTGATCGCAAACTTAGTCGAACTGCCGGAGTACATATCAGCTAGGTATAAGTTAACGAAACAGATATCTACAGATATAGAGTTCTCAATCGATATTTAAACAGAGTTTAAATATCGATTGAGAACTCGAAATAGATTTTTATGTCATTTTTGGTAGTTCGCGCGACACGCGGAAACTACTGAACGATTTTCAGTGTTATTTGGTATACTTATATTAGTACGTTCTAATATTACCGTTTTATTTTTTATTCCGAAACACTATTTTTCTGTCATATTTAGACAGATTTTAATAAATCCTTTTTTATTGGGAACACTAGCTTTCACATGCAGTTTCGCTTGCGTTGTAATTTGAGAATTGAAACTGTTTGCTAGAACAAATAAGATACCGATTTTAATAACAAAACGCTTAACCTAACCTAACCAAATTGCGTCTTTTCACCCTTTGGAATTTGATGTTTTCCGGGACTAGAAGTAGGTTAAAATACTCTCCGTCCTCCCAACTAACTCTACGCAAAAAATGAAGTTTGCTTGGGTAGGACATGAAGAAAAGTTAAAGAAACGAGCAAACTGTCGCAATTATAATATTACTAAAAAAATTTTTTTTTTTTTTTAAATTCCACTACAAGTTAGCATTTGACTGCAATCTCACCTGGTGGTAAGTGACGATGCAGTCTAAGATGGTAGCGGGCTAACCTGCTAGGGATTGTAGTTATACCCCTAATAGGTCTCTACGCGACATCGCACCGGAACACTAAATCGCTTAGCGGCACGCCTTTGTCGGTAGGGTGGTAACTAGCCACGGCCAAAGCCTCCCAGCGGACCAGACCTGGGAAAATTCCCAAGTTACCTCTACCGGGAATTGAACCCTGTACCACCTACTTGAAATTCCTGTGACCATTTTTCTAACACCACATTTGACTCTGTGCTACTACTACGAACTAGCTGACTTCCCAGCATGGTGATTATGTGGTCACCGTCACATTGGGAAGGGCATTTAGTATGGAGGGTAGAGGTAAGGAGGATCATCTGTGTATATGAAAAAGTGTCGTCAAAATGTATTAAATTAGTAAATATAAATAGTAATTATTATTAGTAGTATTAAATCCGACAGATGCCAACCTGACAAAATATAAAAAGCTACGGAATCGGTGTAGCAGAATTTGTCGAGATGCTCAGCGTGAATATATTCACTCATCAGTGGATCAAAAAATGCCGACAAAGCTTGGAAATTTCTGGCTTCACTGGGAATCGGTCGTCAGCGTCAGCAAGATTCGCAAAGCATTGACTTGGAGAGCCTTAACAAACACTTTATAGCCAAATGTTCATTCAATGCGCTAATTAAACAAGGGACGCTTAATTATCTTTACTCATTGCCTACACACGAAAGACCTGAATTCCAGTTCAGTGATACAACCGTCGATGAAGTTAAGAAGCATATTTTTGCTATTAAATCTGATGCGACTGGGGTTGATGGGATAAGTAGGAGAATGATAATTGCAGCGCTTGACGGTGTTTTGCCAGTATTGTCTCACATACTGAACTCATCACTTACTTCAGCTGCATTTCCCACCGTGTGGTGTAAAGCATATGTAGTTCCTATTCCTAAAGTTCGTAACCCTGTAAATCCTTCAAACTTTCGGCCTATCTCCATTCTTCCGTTTCTGTCTAAAGTTCTCGAACGTATTGTCCATCAGCAACTTAGCCTCTATCTTACCAGATATGATATTTTAAGCCCCCTCCAGTCCGGTTTTCGTCGTGGTCATAGCACAACAACAGCCTTGATCAAGGTCTGCGATGATATTCGTTTCGCTGTCGACAATAAACTCCTTACCGTATTAGTTCTCTTAGATTTCAGTAATGCGTTTAACAACGTAGACTTTGATCTACTTTTGGCTGTTCTAAAGACAGTCAGCATTTCACCTCACGTTGTCAACTGGTTCCGGTCTTACTTATGTAATCGTCAGCAATGTATTCGTTCGGACAGTAAACTATCTTCCTTTCTTCCGCTTCTTTCCGGAGTACCTCAGGGTGGTGTTCTCTCTCCGCTTCTATTTTCAATTTTTATAAACTCAGTCTCATCTGTTTTATCTTCGTCCTATCATTTTTACGCTGATGATTTGCAGTTTTATGCATCGGCGGCTATTGATAATCTTGCCGTTGCCATTGATAATATTAATACTGATTTAAATAAAATTGCGGCTTGGTGTCGGTCATTTGGTCTCCAAGTAAATCCAAGTAAATCTCAAGTAACTATAATAGGCAGCTCTTATTTCCTTTCCTCTCTATCATATAACAGGTTACCTTCTGTTCTATTTGAAGGTACTGTTATACCTTGGAATAGTGCAGTCAGAGACCTTGGGCTAATTTTGGACAATACAATGTCTTGGGTACCTCAAGTTTCTGAAATGAGTCGCAAAATTTTTGCCGCTGTTGGATACTTGAGACGGTGGAAGAAGTTTCTACCGTTAAAAACTAAAATTCTCTTAGCTAATTCTCTTCTATTACCTATTTTAGACTATGCTGATATTTGCTACTTGGATTTATCAGAGACCATGCTCGATAAACTGGAGAGGCTGCAGAACGTATGTATACGGTTTATCTTTGGTATACGTAAGTTTGATCATGTGTCCGAGTATCGTTCTCGGTTAAACTGGCTACCAATTCGATCACGTAGGAACTTGCACGCTCTTTGTCTTTTATATTCTATTTTATTTTATCCTCAGACGCCACCATATTTAAAAGAGCGATTCAACTTTCTTGGTAGCAATGTTCAGTGCTATTTGAGGGCTAAGGATGACAACAGGTTGCATGTTCCTGCCAGTCACTCGCATGCGTATGGAAATTCTTTTACAGTCAAGGTGGTTATACTCTGGAATGGATTGCCAAGAGACATAAGACAGTCTAAATCATTAAGCATCTTCAAAAGTCGTTTAAAAGAATATTATTTATCTACGGAGTCATAAACTAATATATTTGCTCTGTATGTATTTGTGTATATTTATATTTATATATATATATATATATATATATATATATTTATATATATGTTTATATGTGTATGTATTTATTTCTGTATTATTTGTATTTGTATTAGCTGTTTATGTATTATTGTTATATATAGTAGATGTAGTTTATGTTATATATTTTTAAAATTGCACTATCCCGTTTCCATACTCCTGTTCTTCTTTCATTAAGGGTTGTCTGGAGGAGATCGCTTAAAGCGATAAGACCGCCTTTGCGCATTGTTATTCTTCTTGTATTTATGTTTTCAATTTATATTATAAATTGTGTGCAATAAAGAATTTATCTATCTATCTATCTATCTAAATTAGGATGGCGCCAAATTTGCATCAAGGTAACTCTTAAAAGAAGCGCCAAACCAAATATTGTTAGAGTAGGCTTGAAAAATAAACAAGGAAGTAAGGTTATATTTACCACAATATTTTGTACAACTTAAGTTGTTGAAATTCTCAATAATTAACTACTTTAGTCGATAATGACATTAAATTTTTTAACTCGGCATACTTCAATTCATCTACGATTGCTACATTCATACCATACCCTGTGCATCCACCAGCGCCATTGTGGAGGATTTTTGAACTGTTATTTAGCGCATACAACTGGACACTTTTTCAACTTTTCTCCCATATAAGATGACTCTCCTTACCTCTACCCTCCATAGCATTTAGTTCAGACTGTTTAAGGCTTTTGCATTAGTATCATCACATCAACCGATAGACGTCCACTGCTGGACATAGGTCTTTTGTAGGGAGTTCCAAGTTCCACGGTTCTGAGCCGCTTGGATCCAGCGGCTACCTGCGACGCGCTTAATGTCGTCTGTCCAGCTCGTTGGGGGCCGACCAACGCTGCGCTTACCAGTTCGGGGCTGCCATTCCAGCACCTTGGCACCCTAACGTCCATCCTTTCTCCGAACTATGTGCCCCATTGCGACTTCAGCTTCGCGACTCGTTGAGCTATGTCGGTAACTCTGGTTCTTCTACGAATCTCCACATTTCTGATTCGTAGAGATACTCCGAGCATAGCTCTCTCCATCGCCCGCTGAGTGACTCTGAGCCTTCTTATAAGGCCCATAGTTAACGACCATGTTTCAGAGCCATAGGTGGCCATAGGTACTGGCAACACGCACTGTTCGAAGACTTTCGTCTTCAGGCACTGAGGGATTTTTGACGAAAAGATGTCACGAAGTTTCCCGAACGCTGCCCATCCGAGTTGGATTCGGCGGTTCACCTCCTTCTCGAAATTGGACCTACCTAACTGGATCGTGTGTCCTAGGTAAACGTATTCCTCAACAATACGATTGCATTAGTATATTACGACTCATTTCAAAGCGTTTATAGTTCTATTATTATTATTAAAAAATAAAAAAAAAACAATCATGGCACTTTAACATAGCTCCATGGTTTTTTAGCTAGTACTTGCCTCCTCGATATCCTTCGTAGTTTTTTAAACTCATGTCTTTGCCACTCGATTATGAATCGGTACGAAATGTTTTTGTAAATAAAAAAGATCTCACCGTGACTTGCCTATATATTTTGGAAATCTGCATTTCTGTTGAAATTAACAAGGAGTATTTTATATTATGAAAATTAAGCTTAATTTGCTATACTCCGCGAAAAACAGCAGAATCTGTGTGGTGTAATTTATAATTTCTTCAATACTTATACTCCACACCAAACAGATCTTCGGCAATGTATATAATGACTTAACCATTATTCATAATATGTAATTGTTGCAACTTAACAATTATTATGAGTTGTTAAGTTATTGGTTAACAATTGTTTGATGGCGTGTAAAATTACACCACACAGATTCTCCTGTTTTTCGCTACGTATAGCAAATTAAGCTTAATTTTCATAATATATCATGGATTTCCGCAAAGTAACGCCTGCTTCTATCCAAGGAGTATTTTGTAAGAAAATATAAATATATAATATATATATAATATATTCGTACGAATAAATAATAAATGTGTTTCTCGAAATAAATGTTACGTATTTGCGAAAAGTACGTATACGGTTAAAAAATTTAACCATTTACCGCTCACGGTAAAAAATTTAGTCGGAAATATTTTTAAATTAGGTAAAGAATTTGGTTATACGTAAGTAAGGAATATTATAATATTAACGAATATTTCTGTGACAGTTCTAAATTAGTGTCTAAAGTTTACAATTTTAAGTGTCAAGATAATAGTCATATATAAAATAAACTCTTAATATATGAGTGAAATTACACGCCGGAAAGTGGCAAACTGTTGGAACAATTCCCACTTCAACAAAAAAAAATATACACAGCTAAAGCAATAAAATTTATTCTATTCTATTCTATTCTTACATTTTTGTTTCCTTTTTACTATGACCCTATCTCGCTCTCAGCGCTATAACGAGTCATTCACTGTTACAGCTGTAACACTCACCTGTTTAAACATCGCTTAAAAAATTATTACTTATCTATGTAATTGAGTATTATGTAAGTTTAAAATAGCATAAATATATATATCTTAAATATCTATTATAGTATATATATATAAGTTTATATCGGTAGTATGTATGTTCATGTAAGTTTTTTTTGTAACATAGTTTATGCACCATCCACTTTCCACTTTTTTATCGGCCTCGTATGCTCAGGTTGCCTTTAGAAGATCACTTTAAGTGATAAGGCCGCCTTTGCACCCTAAGTACTATTACTTATTGCCTTGTATTTTTCCTTTTGTGTTGTGTTGCAATAAAGTTTTTCTATTCTATTCTATGAGGGACGCCCCCGTATATAAATTACGTCAGGTGTTTTTTTGTCTCCCTCCCTCCCCCCGCTGATGAGATGTCGTGAGATTTTATTCAACCCCCTCCCCCATCCCCCAATCTCACGTGAGATGTTTCAAAATTTGGGTTTCTTACGTTAACGGGCCAAAAAAGTATAATTTTTTTTGTTTCAATCAGGAAAAAGAATTGCGTGATATTTGCCGAGACCCCCAACGTAAGATTGGATGAGATTTAACTCACGTAGTCATCCACCGACCACATTTCAATATTTTATTTAAATAATAAACTAAGCATAAGAAACAAAAAACAATCGAAAAAAAAAAACAAAAATATAAATGATAAAAATGGAGCAGTAAAACGAATACTTACTATAAATTTAAACTAAAATATCCCTGCTAATATTATAAATGTGAATGTAAGTTTGTTTGTTACGCTTTCACCCGAAAACTACTAAACCGTTGTTCATGAAACTTTTTATTCATATTTTTGGAGGTATTAGAAAATAACATAGTATACTTCTCATTGAAAAAAAAATATTACGTAAGATAAAAAAGTGTTTGTAAATAAAATCTCAAAATCTCATATATGATATAGGTGTAGACTGTGTAGCAGCACGCTGTCTCCCAAAATTACGCGGGCGAAGCCGCAGGGCACATCTTGTATTTATGTAAACTTGAAAATAAAAACGTACGTAATAACTAACTAGCTGACCCGTGCAACGTCGTCTGCACCAAATCGGTTATAACCGAAAAACACGAATAAAATTACATTTTCTAAAAATGAAATCTAGCTAGATCGATTTATTGCCCCCGAAACCCTCAGTATACTAAATTTCATGAAATTCGTTGAAGCCGATTCCGAGATTCCAATTAAATATATACAAGAATTGCTCGTTTAAAGATATAAGATTAAAAAACAGTGCAAAAGGTATAATTAGAACGAACTACAGCTATATAATTATTGTTTATCTTACGTTTATGTAGTTATTGGAATTACCAATCTCACTAGTATTTTATTTCCTGTATTCAAGATCAGTTTTAGTGATTAGTTCGCATTTTGTCTGTGATTTGGTTATGTCATACTTATCGCAAATGTCAGCGTCGTCGACTAGCTGACAATGACGCAATTTTCAATTATCCATACTTAGCTTGTGGCTAATAAAATAAAAAGCTCTTATCTCTATACTTACTCGTATAATAAAACTGTAACCGGAAGATTTCTGTACATTTAATATATTTCGAAAATTTTGAACGGGGGATGCTTTATAATCGATACTGAGTCTAAAACAGATTTATATTTAATTTTTGTCTGTCTGTCTGTCCGGGCATCACGTGAAAACTACTGAACGGATTTAAATAAAATTTGGTATAGTGGTAGCTGGTATTCCGGTTCAACATATAGGATACTTTTTATCCCGATAAACAATAAGTTTCCTCCGGGAAACGGGATGAAAACTTTTATCAATTTTGACCACCTACCTCTTTTCTACGTTTTTTCCTTTTACGCCATTGGTTGCCTGGAAGAAATCGCTATGTAGCGATAAGGCCACCAAATTGTACTCTCTTGATTGTATTTATATCTTTGTAACTACTTTTTGTTTCTTTGGTGTACAATAAAAGTGCATTCATTCATTCATTCATTCAATTTTACTTCATAGCTCCGTTAAATTTGGATAATTCTTTTTTTATTTGAAAGTTTATAATATCAAGCATCTATTGTCGTTTTAATGAAGATTTGATAAATATTGTCGGAGATAAAGGACATAACTCTTCGCAGATACCAGAAAGTCGCAAGGCATATGGTACAACGATCGAATGCATGTGCTAAAAAAATATAAAGAATGGAAGACCAAGGTATTCAGATATTCACTGCAATACCCACAATGTTCAGGATGGCACTTAGATCTTTCATTAATTAACAGTATTATTGAAGCTAAATACCTAGTTACTTAGCAGTAATCATTTATTCTCATGACTATTATTCTTCCTTCCTATTAAAGTATTCATTTTATAAAAGACATCTTTAAAGCCCACCAACCTGCTTTAGAGCAGTGTTGTGGGTCTGTACTCTATAAACCTGACTTCCCAAGGAGTGAAATAAAACAACTGGACTGACTCTAATACTGTATATTAAGCTTCTCTATAATTCATATTACTTGTTACCTTCAAATGACTCTACTACCAGTTCGGAATGCTGTCTTCGGCAGAGAAGACCACTGGCAAGAAACTCTACAGTTGCTCTTTTATTCAATCAATTAAAACAAGACTTATAAACACAATTACAACATTGTCATATGTTATATGGCTAAGCCCTTTTATACAAGACATATAAGACAGGTCAAACATGACTACTATGATCACTTATAACATCAGGACTTTTGGAACAAGTTGTTTGTATAGAGCAACCTCTGCTACATAAACTGTGTGTAAAATAATGCTAGGGCTCCATATACCAATAAAAAACCCAAACGATGAGATATACTTATCTGATGCAACATCAGGTACAACCATAGTACCAACAACTTTTAACAACTAATCTCAACTCCATCACCAGTATATACGACTCTTTTTCCGCCACAACAATATTTCGTTACGTTTATCGTTTCCATTATAAATCATCTATTCACAATTTGTAACGTTCTATCCACAATACTTTACTTAATATCCTTTTCTCATTTCATTACTTTAAATCCGTCCTAACTTTTCTTTTTTTTTTTTTTTTTAACTGCTTGCGTTTGTACCAATTGGGTACGATTTACTTCGCCAATGTCACGTGGTATGGAGGAGACACGCTTTTGAGAATGATCGGTGAAATATGAGGAAGACCAAATTTTAATCTTGACGCATTTAAATAAGTAGCAGATTTTTTGCTTCTCCTTTATGAGTTAATTTCCAACAGAAAAACAGATAATTAGAATGTTAGTTTAGGAGATAGGAAGGTTCTTACATATATATTTACAACTTAATATTATTACACTTAACATATTTACATAGGAATCTACAGAATGGGCTAAACACAGACATTAACAGACACTCAACATTTAGAGGACGAGGAACTTGGACTGGGAGAACATCATAGAGGGGATGAAGGAGTTTAGGGCAAGAGAAGAGGATATGGGAGACAGTGCCTTCTTCCAAGCTAACTTTTCTTTACCGCCAATCTATCTTGTCAAACTCGCGTCACCCGCCATAGATCCTATACTTTTCTTTGACAGTCTACTAAAGTCCATTATTCTATTTTCAATACATTATCAATGAGTATACAAACTATGATTTGTTGATATATTTAATATAATCATCGGGTTTATCATAGATAAAGTGCTGTAATTCCCTATTTCCTAACACATGCGTACCATCTTACTAATATTATAAATGCGAAAGTTTGTGAGGATGGATGGTATGTATTTATGTATTAACTTAAATAATGACAACTTACTAACTCGGTATACCACGTGAAATAATAGTAGGTACACAGCTAGCCACGATTTTTATGATGTTAGTATCAGATCTTTTCTAGCTTCTCGATTGACTCATACGCGGACGAAGTCGCGAGGGTCCGCTAGTTTTTCATCGTCATCATCATCACATCAACCGATAGACGTCCACTGCTGGACATAGGTCTTTTGTAGGGAGTTCCAAGTTCCACGGTTCTGAGCCGCTTGGATCCAGCTTCCTGCGACGCGCATAATGTCGCCTGTCCACTTCGTTGGGGGCCGACCAACGCTGCGCTTACCAGTTCGGGGCTGCCATTCCAGCACCTTGGGACCCCAACGTCCATCCTTTCTCCGAACTATGTGCCCGGCCCATTGCCACTTCAGCTTCGCGACTCGTTGATCTATGTCGGTAACTCTGGTTCTTCTACGAATCTCCACATTTCTGATTTGATCGCGTAGAGATACTCCGAGCATAGCTCTCTCCGTCGCCCGCTGAGTGACTCTGAGCCTTCTTATGAGGCCCATAGTTAACGACCATGTTTCAGAGCCATAGGTCGCTAGTTTTTATAAACATGTAATTCATCAAAGTGGTAATTCCACGATTGATGGATTCCTTAACGACAAGGCTCGTCTCCCAAGATAGAAAAATTCTAAAGCACGAGAAACAGTTCTTTTTTTTATTTATTTTTTATTCCACTACAAGTTACTGCAATCTCATCTGGTGTTAAGATGATGCAGTCTAAGGTAGCGGGCTAACCTGTTAGGGATTATGGTAGTCATACTAATCCCTAATCGGTTTCTGCGCGCCATCGCACCGGAACACTAAATCGCTTAACGGCACGTCTTTGTCAGTAAAGTGGTAACTAGCCACGGCCGAAGCCTCACACCAGGCAAATGTTGTTGGAAAAGAGCAATCTGCTACGAGTAAGTTTCTTGCCGGCTCTTCTCGGTGGAATCTGCCTTCCGAACCGGTGGTAGAGTCACTTACTACAAACAGACAGACTTGGCGTTTCAAAAGTGCTAAACCACGCCTACTTGAAATAAATGAATATTGAATTTTGTTTTTTTTTTTTAATTTTATGAAATTACTAGCTGTCCCGGCTTACTTCGTACCGCGGATCCTTTTTTTTTGATGAATGTTATATTTTAATACTTATAATCCAATTCCGGTCTAAGAGAAATCCTAAAATTGATCGGCTGGAACATTCTTGAGTTACAAATGGTGTTACTAACACAACTTCTTTTATATATATATATATATAGATTTATAGACTAGCTTCTGTCCGCGACTTCGTGCCTTTCAGAATTGTTTCTAAAGCTTCGCTCGTTAATAACTCTTAATCCCATCACGGAAACTATTTGCGAGATCGGTATAGAAAGTACATGTTCTTTTCCATAGCATAGGCCCGCGGCTTAGCTCGTAAACTATTTTCAATTTTCCCTCGGGAACTACTTAAGGAATCGGGATAAAAGGTAAGGTGTAACGAGAGGACCAGCGTCTTGATAATGAGTGTTTATTTGTGTAAAAAGACTCCGGTCCAAATAAAAAACCAATGTCAGAATCATACACTAACATATAATTTGTCGATTACGCAAACAATATACTTCCACTTTAAAGTCTTAAAATAATTACTCTTTTGCTAATAAATTCCTTTCCCGTTTTCCTTTTTCCTTTTAAAATCTCGCCAAGTAATCCCAAACGACCGATGTCACTTTCCGCGCCATCTTTTCTTTCCTCTCCTTTTTCTTTTTTATCCCCACGTCGCTTTAGTCGCCAGTTCTTCCAACTTTCCAACGTGGCAGCACCGCCTTATCAAATACTACCGCCCGCGACTTTGTCTGCGTTTGATTTTGTTTCTTGATGTGGTTCATTCAATTTAGTTGTAGTTCTAAAAAAAATTAAAGTATTCAGTATAGCTAAGCCTTGAATAAGGAGTTCTGTCCTCTATCTCCAACCGCATTCAGATCTACACAAAGTTTGGAGAAAATTAAACACATATTATAATTTCTACAGTACAAAAATAATTAGTTGAATCGGTTTTAATTTATCGGAGTTATGGTGTAAAATCGTCAAACACTTTCATCCCCTCTCCCAGAGGAACCGAGCTTAATGTCGGGATAAAAAGTATCCTATATTACTTCTAACACTTCCAAGAATATGTGTACAAAGTTTCATGAAGATCGCTCAGTAGTTTTCGCGTGAAAGCGTAACAAACAAACTTACATTCACATTTACAATATTAGTAGGAATTAATAATAAATATAAATATAAATAAATAAATAAATATATTACAATACACACACCGCCATCTAGTCCCAAAGTAAGCGTAGCTTGTGTTATGGGTACTAAGATAACTGATGAATATTTTTATGAATAATATACATAATTACTTGTAATATACATATAAACACCCAGACACTGATAAACATTCATGTTCATCACACAAACATTTTCCAGTTGTCATTCGGCCGTGAATCGGACACCAAATCCATGACTGTTTTTGTCAAAAGGATTGACGACTAAGTTCTTTTATAGTTTCTAGATTCATTTTATTGATTTGCATATCATCTCGTATAGACAATCTAGCTTAGAACGGCATTTATCTGTGACGATAATTCAAGTAACCTTACATTTGTAAAAGTTTCCCACATATAATAATAATAATAAAATAGTTTATTCACAAGAATTAATATAACATAATTATTATAACATTTATGTATTTTAGTAATTATTATGACGGCCGACTGGCGCAGTGGGCAGCGACCCTGCTTTCTGAGTCCAAGGTCGTGGATTCCCACAACTGGAAAATGTTTGTGTGATGAGCATTAAGTGTTTTTCAGTGTCTGGGTGTTTATATGTATTTTCTAAGTATTTATGTATATATAATTCATAAAAATATTCATCAGTCATCTTAGTAACCATAACACAAGCTACGCTTACTTTGGGGCTAGGTTGCGATGTGTGTATTGTCGTAGTATATTTATATTTTATTTATTTATAATTACAAACAAATTCGTACCTCACAAATTATATCGGTGTGTAATGTACTAAATGTATGTAATGGCGCAATTTAAAATCTACTGTCCCTGATTTAGGTAAAAACCTGTATTACAGGCGGCAGTGCTCTCCTTAAATTGTTGTCTCCGATGATTGTGTGTATGATTGTGCGTGTGTGAGTTTACTAAGATATTAATTTACTAAGTTAACTTAAATACACATCTTTCCACTTTATTTTACTACTAGCTGGTGCCCGCAACTTCGTCTGCGATTGATTTTGTTTTTCCATGTGGGATTAAATTTAGTTGCAGTTCTAAAAAAAATTAAAGTATTCAGTATCGCTAAGCCTTGTTTGGGCAAAATTAAACACATATCACACCTCTATAGTACAAAAATATAAAAACTAACACACCTAAGCTTTTTTATCGATTACGTAGTCCTTTATACTATAATAGGACTTTTATACAAGCTTGAGTTTAATACAAACTTTGAACGTTTTAAGAGACATCTCCAAGATGTCAACGGGTAGTTTATTGTGGAATCGTATGCAATTAACTTTAAACGAATTATGAATTTTATGTAACCTAGTACATTGCACTGTAAGTTTATTCTTACTTCTAATGTTTTAATGCAGTCACATTTTTCCCTTATATTTAGAAATGTTTATATGAACATACAATAAATCCTAAAATGTACAACTCAAATGTGTACTGACTGTTATTATTTTAAAATCTTGATATTTATCTTGCAATGACTCTCTCGGATCCATTTTGTAGATCGAACGAACAGCCCTCTTCTGCAGCACGAAAATAGTGCTAATATCAGCAGCATTATCCCAAAGTAAAATTCCATATGACACTTCCACTGTGATTATTTTAAAATCTTTAAATTTGCCTCTCAATGACTCTCACGGACCCATTTTGTAGATCGAACGAACAGCCCTCTTCTGCAGCACGAAAATAGTGCTAATATCAGCAGCATTACCCCATAATAAAATAATAAAACAGGTGTATATAAATGTATTGTTGACAAAACAGCTATATATCCGAGCGAACCTTTTTCCGCGGCTGACTAGGTATCTATCGCTGGCGTGGCGGTCGTCGCCTCGTCGCGAGAAACACTCGTACTATTCCAAAACATGACGTCATGCGCGCCGCGCCGCTTACATCGGCCCACATTACTCGGTCCATACCGAGGTGGCCTTCGTGTACACGTTCCAACATATCACCCCACAGTTTACTAGAATATTTTTATGAATAATATAGGTGCATAAATACTTATAATATACAAATAAACACCCAGACACTGAACATTAACTCGACTGTGAGATGGTGATAGCAAAAAAAAACTTGCTAAGTTTGTTGTGGGCTCTTAGACCAGTGCGCGTTACGAACCGTCGTAGCTTCGGCAAGGTACTCGTACATTTCATTGCCGAAGTTCTGTTTGGTGCGGAGTTTGCTATATAAATTAATCTTAGTTTTCATAATACTTTTATTGTATACCAAAGAAATAAGTAGTAACAGTTGTATTTGTATATGAGATATATACATAGAGCAATAGAGTACAATTTTTGACGGCCGATTTGCGTAGTCGGCAGCGACCCTGCCATCAGTCCAAGGCCGTGGGTTCGATTCCCATAACTGGAAAATGTTTGTGTGACGAACTTGAATGTTTTTCAGTGTCTCAGTTTATCTGTATTTTATAAGGTATTTATGTAGGTAGGTACATCCATATCCATACTAAGATTAGTTTGTTTGTTACGCTTTCACGCAAAAAATACTTAACCGATCCTCATGAAACTTTGTACACATATTCTTGGAAGTGTTAGAAGTAAATAGGATACTTTTTATCCCAGCATTAAGCTCGGTTCCTTTGGGAGAGGGGATGAAAGTGTTTGATGATTTTACACCATAACTCCGACAAATTATAACCGATTCAACTAATTATTTTTGTACTATAGAAGTTATAATATGTGTTTAGATATACTATAGAGGTTATATATAATATGTGTTTAATTTTGCCCAAACTGTGGTTGGAGATAGAGGAGAGAACTCCTCAGCGGACAGCAGCAAACTCCTCATTTAAGGCTATATATAGGCGATACGGAATACTTTAATTAGAACTACAACTGAATTGAACGCCACATCAAAAAACAAAATCAAACGCAGACGAAACCGCGGGCTAGTTATTCATAAAAATTTTCATCAGTTATCTTAGTACCCATAACACTAGCTACGCTTTTGTGGCTAGATGGCGATGTGTGTATTGTCGTAACTCGTAGTATATTTATTTAAATTGGTGGCCTAATCGCTGCATAGCGATCTCTTCCAGGCGACCAAAGACGCTAAAATAAAACCATATAGAAAAGGTAGGTGGTGCAATAAATGAGATATATAAACATTACACCAATATATAAATAATTGTGTTGAACTTTGAGTTTTTATTAACCTGTAATGAAATACAAAATGGAAGTCGCTGTTTGGACGATACTCTGTTTAATTGGTGAGTTATTTTTTTTATTTTTTTTTATTTACTGTTAGCCGCAGATGTCCCCGGGGAAAAGATATAAATTTATCTTCTCCCACAGCTTTATCGACTCTCAGAGCACTGGCGCACAAGTGGAAATAACATCCAAATAATATATGTGTAATTAATAAACGGGGAAAAATTACCCCTATTCCATGTTCGAGTGATTTAAAGTCAAAAATATCTTTATTCAAGTAGGCCCATAGGTGGCACTTTTGTTGCGTACATAATAATTACACGGTAGTGAGATGATGACGATAATCACATTCGTAAACTTAAAACTAAAGCTACGAGGGTTCCAAACGCGTCCTGGTCTAAGAAGAAGCCCACAACAAACTTAGCCGGGTGTTTTTTTTTGTTATCACCATCTCACAATGTCATTTTGAATTATTAGAAGAGCAACCTGGTTAGAGCAATAATTTACACCCAAGCTTTTTTATCGATTACGTAGTCCTTTATACTATAATAGGACTTTTCTATAAGCTTACGTTTAATACAAACTTTGAACGTTTATAGAGACATCTCCAAGATGTCAAATGGTAGTTTATTGTAGAATTGTATGCAATTTCCTTTAACATTCCTTTAACGAATTATGAATTTTATGTAACCTAGTATATTGCACTGTAAGTTTATTCTTACTTCTAATGTTTAAATTATAGCAGTCACGTTTTTTCTTAAATTTAGAAATGTTTTTATGGATTATGATTTAGCAACGTTAATTATATCCCCTTCTCAGGGGATTTAATCGGGGGATATAATTTTTATCTCCCGCCCGTGCTAGCCCTGCTGATGTTAATTGGAACACAACCATAATATAAACAAAGCAACATTCCGCAAGGTAGGTAAAGAATAAGTTCTACGAACGCCTTAGTCTAACTACCTGAGGCGTCGGTGCTAAGTCTCACGTTCTTGTAATTACACTGGTAACCACGCCCTTCACACCGGAACACAGTGATTCTGCTTGCAGATCACACATCACATACGTTTAAAATCCTAATATTTCACTAATGTTTGTTGTACCACCTACTAATTTCGTATAGCATTTTCTTGTATGCCTTTGGTTGCCTGGAAGAGATCGCTATTTAGCGATAAGACCGCCAAATCGTACGTTCTACCTACCTTATTGTGCTGTGGCACAGCTAGTCGTAAATATGAAGATATCTAGAAATAACTATTTCATTAATCTCATACACAAAGGTCCATCGATGAAATCCCTATCTTTTCTAAAACCTTGCTACGGTCGCGTATATAAATATAGCATCGGTTTGTGTTAACACACTTATGACGTAAGCATGCAAGGCGTATGAACCCTATTCAAGTTAATAGCATCTCACGTTATATTTACATGGTGTATTGAATTCACCGCATCGCTAGCGAGATGTACAGCGGTTTTTAATCGTTTAAGAATAAATAATGTTACTTTATTTGACGGCCGATTGGCGCAGTGGGCAGCGACCCTACTGCCAGTCCAAGGCCGTGGGTTCGATTCCCACAACTGGAAAATGTTTTTGCGATGAATATGAATGTTTTTCAGTGTCTGGGTTATTTATCTGTATTTTATAAGTATTTATGTATATTATTCATAAAATTATTCATCAGTCATCTTAGTACCTATAACACAAGCTACGCTTACTTGTGGGCTAGATGGCGATGTGTGTATTGTCGTAGTATATTTATTTTTATTATTTATTTTTTTTTATTTGTGGGAAAAGCGAATATGGATGGACTTAGGAATTCATAAAATATCCTTCAAGTGTTCTGTTACATCCTTAAAATTCATATTCATCGTCATCAGCAGTGGCGTGCACAGGGTTTTTGACCAGGGTATGCATAGAGCTGGTGCTTGGCATAAAATGGAAAAATTCCCCTCCAATTCGAGTTATATAAAATAATTTGGGTATGCAGTGCTTTTGTGCATGTATGAAGTGCACGCCACTGGTCATCAGCGTCATTATATCATCCTATTACAGGCCAACTACAGGGCACGGGTCTCCTCCCAATATTTTATTAATTACTAGCTGTTGCCCGCGACTTCGTCCGCTTCTGTTTTTGTTTTCGAACGACATGCGCCTATTTAGGATACCAACTTACATTCACATTTATAATATTAGTAGGGATAATGGTAGAGTCACTACAAACAGACATACTTGACGTTTCAAAAGTGCTCATAAAGTAGGTCTACATGAAATAAACGAATTTTGAATTTGTTTTTTTTTTAACTGTGTCCTAAAATCTCCTGACATTTTTTTTTTTTTTTTTTTAATTTTGAATTGCCAGTTTCCATAAACCGGGGCGTAAGTTTTAAGCTTCACATGCTTTCAATTACACCGGCAACGCCCTTCAGAGGCTGACATACTGAGATAAAATACGTACCCGTAAAAATAACGTGAAGTGCTAAACTTCAATGCAGTCATATGCCTACATATGTCATCAATGCATATAAATACAACCGATGCTATATTAAGATACGCGACCGTAGCTCAAACACGATTCAAAAGACAGTTATACAACCGATGCTATATGTATTTAGATACGCGACCGTAGCTCAAGGTCACGATTCAAAAGACAGTAGTCAAGCTCTACCCTTTCTAATATAAAAAAAAGTGTGTGCGCGGAACCTTCGCGCGCGATTGCATTTAAACTTTTGTTATTATTTATTGATGGAAGAGTAAAATGTTCCTGGGACTCGCCGTTTCATTTAATATTCACTTTATTTTCTATTTAAAATTCATTAATATCACTGGCACATTTTATAAATATTTTCATTTGTTAAATAGAGAGTAGAAAATGAAATGTTAGATCAGCACATGTCAATATAACCTTGTCATTGAATATTATAGAATGTCGCAATCGTCAGAAAATGTATTAAAAATGTATTTATTACAAAAGTAATAAATAAACTAGTATATTTAGGGATTTTCAAAAAAACTTTTGGTGGTGGTGGGGGGGTGGGGGTGGGTCAGGGGATAGTTCGAATCCTCGCGTTTTTATCAATTAAAATATCACTTGCTTCCTCGGTGAAGGAAAACATCGTGAGGAAACCTGCATACCTGAGAGTTCGCCAATGTTCTCAAAGGTGTGTGAAGTCCACCAATCCGCACTGGACCAGCGTGGTGAAGCTACAGTAAGTATATACCTAAAGAAATAGGTATAAGTACTTACTTTAGCTTCACAATATATTTATAATAATATAGTATTTGTAAGTAGTCTTTATAAACAAAAAGTGGATATAAACAGTCGACTTACAAGAAATAGTCATAAATTAGTGACATCTGCATATCGTCTGCGAAAGGTACAGGGGTCATTTGTGGGATTGAGTATACGCTTTTATAATATGATTCCTAAGGTAATTTTGGATCTATCAATGCATAAATTTAAAGAATATGTTAAAACACATTTATTACTGCGAGGTTACTATACAATTAATGAATTTCTTAGTGACAAGGTTGCTTGGTACACACAACACAAGATAGAAAAATTAATGTAAAAATGTAAAACGTAAATTGTTGATGTTGAAAAAGAGCAACTGAGTTTCTTGCCGGCTCCTTCTCGGTAGAATCTGCCTTCCGAACCGGTGGTAGAGTCACTACAAACAGACAGACTTGACGTTTCAAAAGTGCTCATATTAGGCCTATTTGAAATAAATGAATATAAAATTTTTGACTTTGGAATTTTTGTGGTGGACTTTTTATTTATAATTTGGATTTTATATATGAATTTTTGAATTTTTTTTTTTGTTTTTTTTTTTTAAATTTTGCCTTAACCCGTTCTCATTGTGGAGGGAGACCACTGTAGTGGGCCGGGGATGTTGATGTGATGATGGTGATTATTTATTTATTTTACGTATTTCTTTACAGTTGGTTTCCACGCCGCGCCGCTCGAATATACCTTAAATGACAGCTATGATGCCATTGACAGCTTCAACGAAATCGACAGCTATGATCACATCGCGTACAATGAAGACAGGTATTTATAAATATAGTTTTATTTTATTTATTTATTCCCATCTTACATTTTTGTCATTACAGGAAAAAGTTATCCTAATACGACAATGCAGCATGTTATGTATATTTTAATAATATATATAACTATAGTGTATATGATATAAATCCAAATCGCGTATTTGTGAGTTCACTCAGAGTGCAACAAAATAAATCCGTCTTCTCGGCTATCACATTGAGGGTACAGAGTGCGCGTGCTAAAAAAATATAAAAAATGGAAGGCCAAGGTATTCACTTATTCACTATAATACCCACAATGTTCAGGATGGCACTTAGATCTTTCATTAATTAACAGTGTTATTGAAGCTAAATACCTAGTTTCTTATATTAAAGTATTCATTTTATAAAAGACATCATTAAAGCCCACCAACCTGCTTTAGAGCAGTGTTGTGGGTCTGTACTCTATAAACCTGACTTCCCAAGGAGTGAAATAAAACAACTAGACTGACTCTAATACTGTATATTAGGCTTCTCTATAATTCATATTACTTGTTACCTTCAAATGACTCTACTACCAGTTCGGAATGCTGTCTTCGGCAGAGAAGACCACTGGCAAGAAACTCTACCGTTGCTCTTTTATTCAATCAATTAAAACAACTTATAAACACAATTACAACATTGTCATATGTAATAACGCTAGGCCCTTTGATACAAGACATATAAGACAGGTCGAACATAACTACTATTATCACTTATAACATCAGGACTTTTGGAACAAGTTGTTTATATAGAGCAACCTCTGCTACATAAACTGTCGGTATAAAGTTATGCTAGGGCTCCATATATGATACCTAAATAAACCAAAAGATGATATATACTTATCTGATGCAACATCAAGTACAACCATAGTAAGTACCAACAACTTTTAACAACTTATCTCAACACCATCACCAGTATATACGACTCTTGTTTTGCCACAACAATATTTCGTTAAGTATGTCGTTTCCATTATAAATCATCTATTCCCAATTTGTAACGTTCTATCCACAATACTTTACTTAATCTTCTATTCTCAATTCATTAATTTAAATCCGTCCTCACTTTTCTTTGCCGCCAATCTAACTTGTCAAACTCGCGTCTCCCGCCATAGATCCTATACTTTTCTTTGACAGTCTACTAAAGTCCATTATTCTATTTTCAATACATTATCAATGAGTATACAAACTATGATTTGTTGATACATTTAATATAATCATCGGGTTTATTATAGATAAAGTGCTGTAATTCCCTATTTCCTAACACATGCGTCAGTGGCGCCTCCTTCAGTAGCTATGAATTTAAGTATCATGCCGCGCTGTGTCCATTAACCTGAGGTTAAGCCCCATGTGTCTGTAATCACAGCGGCAACCGCGCCCTTCAGAGCGGCACACAGCGTTGCTGTTCGGCGTACATAAGCATTGCACCACGCTTAGCATGGGCAGGAGAAATTTTCCTCCCGGGGAAAGGATCAAATTTTATCATCTTTTTTTGACGGCCGACTGGCGCAGTTGGCAGCGACCCTGCTTTCTGAGTCCAGGGCCGTGGCTTCGTTTCCCACAGCTGGAAAATGTTTGTGTGATGAGCATAAGTGTTTTTCAGTGTCTGGGTGTTTATATGTATTTTCTAAGTATTGATGTATATATAATTCATAAAATTATTCATCAGTTATCTTAGTACCCATAACACAGGCTGCGCTTACTTTGGGGCTGGGTGGCGATGTGTGTATTGTTGTAGTATATTTATTTATTTATTTATCATCTCTCAAAGCTTTATTAACTCCCAAAGTATATAGTTAGTTGTCTTATAACTTTAAACGAGCAATAATGCTTGTGTGATGAACATGAATGTTTTTCAGTGTCTGCGTGTTTATCTGTATATTATAAGTATTTATGTGTATTATATTCATAAAAATAGTCATCAGCTATCCTAGTACCCATAACACAAGCTACGCTTATTTTGGGGCTAGATGGCGATGTGTGTATTGTCATAGTATATTTATTTATTTATTTTAAGATGGTAGCGGGCTAGCCTGTTAGATAGTATGGTAGCTCACCCCTAATCGGTTTCTACGCGAAATCGCTTTGTCGGTAGGGTAACTAGCCACGGCCAAAACCCGAAATTATAAATTCGGGAATCGCACCCTGGACCTCCTAATTAAATTCACAGCGCTCTCCGTTGCCCCAGGGACGTGTTCAAAAATTGTATCCCTTGTCAGCAGGGATAGGACAGGTAGGAGATATAAATTATATCCCCGGACAGGGGATATAATTAACGTGTCCACCTGCTAAAGCACGGTAACATGGAATAGGGAAAGTTTACCCCCGTTTATTATTTCCCCTTGTGTAATAAGTTTTGTCCCCTGCCGATGCCACAGAAGTGCAGCCACGGAATGAAAAGGTTCGTCACCTTGGTGTCCATTATGCCAACATACCAGTGCAAGAAACAGTGCTGCTAACATTTAAATAAATATGACGTTCGCTAACGAATAAGGTTTCGCTTGTTTTTTCCATCAATGCAATGTTACACAACAATGGTATTAAAATGGCAATAAAATTACAACTATAAAATAACAAGGCATATAAAACAGTTTGAATATAGTTTTAACAGAAATAATAATGGCAGGTCGAACCAACAGGAAGGTTTTAGTTTATCAAACATAATAATCTTGTTGACAAGATAAATATTCGAACGACTTTGATCTGAACAATTTTGAACTTTACTAAATTCCAATTTCAAAAATGTTTTCATGTAGACCTTATCACAGACACTTATGAAGCGTTCATACATTTAACATGTTACACTAATGTTAGTGATGGTGATAACTGCATTCGTTAACTTAAAACTAAAGCTAGGAGGGTTCCAAATGCGCTCTGGTCTAAAAGGAGCCCACAACAAACTTAGCCAGGTCAAACAATAATGAACAGTTAAACATTATTTTCTCTAACTCGAGTCTATTCTTTCTCATAGTTTCAAAAAGTAATATGGTCGCGATACGTTGAACGAATCTATTTGAAAATCGACGAACTTTTTTTTTGACGGCCGACTGGTGCAGTGGGCTGCGACCCTGCTTTCTGAGTCAAAGGCCGTGGGTTCGATTCCCAAAACTTTAAAATGTTGGTGTGATGAACATGAATGTTTTTCAGTGTCTGGGTGTATATCCGTCCATGCATATTATTCATTAAAACATTCGTCAGTCGTCTTAGTACCCATAACACAAGCTATGCTTACTTTGGGGCTAGATGGCAACGTGTGTATTGTTGTAGCATATATATATGTTTATATATTTATTTTCATTCCGTGACTGTACATAGCAGTTTAATTTCCCCAGCACGGCTAGCATGGACAGGAGACAATTATATCCCCGGGCAATCGGGCAATGGATAAATTTATCTTCTCCCACAGCTTTATCAACTCTCAGAGCACTAAACAGCTTAAACTTAAACCTGGACATTGATGTTAATTTTTTTTTTTAATTTAAATTGAATTTGAATTTTAATTCTATTTATATTTTTAACATTATAACCTTATTAATTAGTAAAATATTTTTAGACATTTATTTTGTAATGCAGTTACTTATATATAAAATGTAAATCATTTGTAAACGTTGTGAAAACCTGTAATAAGCTGAACATTCACTTAGCTCGCAACGTAAAAACTTTGACAAGAAAAAATGTATTAGCGGTTGGTTTTCCTAAATAAATAAATAAATAATATCCAAATAATACATGTGTATGTAAACGGGGGTAAACTTCTCCTATTCCATGTTCCAGATTTACCAGATGGGCACGTTAATTATATTCCTTGTCAGGGGATATAATTTTTATCTCCCGCCCGTGCTATCCTTGCTGGCGAGCTCTGTCACAAAAAGCTGTGTTATGATGACAATGACTTTACTATTCCAGGTCGCCGCTACTGTGTATCGTACCAGAGCACCCGAAAAACGGACGGTACTGGTCTGCAGGATCGCAGCGCCTGTACACCGGTACGGCTAAGCAACATTTGTTCCTCAACACGTCGTGCGACGTTGGATACAAGCCTGCGGGCGGTGATCGAGGCGCCTTCGTATGCTATGACGGGAACTGGTCACCGAATCAATTTCCAACTTGCATCCGTGAGTTCTCAGACCTTTTTGATAGCATGTTTTTAAGGTTCCGCATCTCGAATGTTCCAGAAACACTGAACACCAAATTCAAATGCAAAATTTCTTTGTTCATGTAGGCCTATCACAGGCACTTATGAAGCGTTCATACATAAATGTTTACATAATTGTAAGGGGATGGTGATAACTTCGTTCGCCAACTTAAAACTAAAGCTCCGAGGGTTCCAAATGCGCCGTGGTCTGAGGAGAGCCCACAACAAACTTAGCCGGGTAATTTTTTTTTTTGTTATTACCATCTTTCAGTAAATTTATATTAAGCTATGAAGCTAGACCAATTCACACAAAAGCTTTTTTATCATTTAAGTAATCCTTAATTTTAAAATAGGATTTTTCTGTAAGCGTACGTTTTATATAAACTTTGAACTTATTGAGAGACATCTCAAAGATTTCATTTGGTAATTTGTTATAAAATAATATACAATTGCCCTTGAATGAATTTGCAATTTTGTTTAGCCTAGTAAACTGCACACCGTAATAGTCCCACCAAATGATTGCTCTGTATCAGGCTCAAGTTCGGTCGGTTTGTTTATTTTAAAACTGTATTGCGCACACACATTATATAGGAAGTAAAAAAAGCGTGCATATAATACAGAAGAAACGGAATAGAAAATGGGGCGTGCAAAGCCGTTATCGCTAAAGCGATCTCTTTCAGACGACCTTTGACTTTAGGAAATACGAAGAATAGGTCCGGTGTAGCAATTTATGTTTAAAATGTGTGTGTTTATATAAAAATAATAATTAACTACTTACTTATAAATCATAATATCACACATATACTTATTATATATATCTATCTATCTATATATATATGCTGAAATTTTAGCATTAATCCGCATCAAGGATTTTTTTTATCTATTTTTTGTATCAGTCACATATCCGCGACCGCGAAACTACAGTTTCTTTTAACGATCAATGTACCAGTGATCGCGCCATCTGCCGAAATCGAGAAAAACACTGGCTGACATATGTAATGTATTCTTTGTTTTGTTTCTCATTTCTCAACGATTCCATAAGAATGTGCCACAGCGAAGCGTGGCAGGGTACAACTAGTAATGTATATAAATATTACTTTACTTCATTATTCGCAGAGTATTACTATAGTACATATTAATATAATGTATTTTATAATGTTTAATGTAATCTTTCATTCATTTGTCTTATCTAGTTAGTGTAAGTGGCCCTGCCGTACTGACAAGATGTAAAATAAATAAACAAATAAAAGTACGATACATACAGTATACTACGTACTTTATTATTTATTATTCTATCATTTATTCATTTTTTTTTAAATTCTTAACAATGTCTAAAAAAAATAAAGAACACTATTAAAAATTTATAACTAAAACATCCACGCTCCGCTTGCGAGGCTTTTGAATGCCCAAGCAACCGGCGGTCAGGGCTCCAGAGTGAGGAACCTCCTCACAATACGCGCTGTTTCAAGGACTACTGCCTTCTGTATCCGACCCTTGATCCAACAACCAAGCGAAAGCTTCTTAAGATGTTGGTCGAAGCTTTTCGCGAGAAGACCATTGACTGAAACGACGATCGGAACAATAACGGTCGACCCAACATTCCATATGGCGGTAATCTCGTAAGCAAGGTCCAAGTATTTAGATACTTTTTCCTTTTCAGCTTTCACCAGATTATCGTCATGTGGAATAGTAATGTCAACAATTGTAGATCGATCGACTAGCACTATATCAGGTCTATTAGCTGTAATATACCTGTAAGTGATAATCGTTCGATCCCAGTTGAGCAATGCACTGCTATTTTCAAGAAATGATTTTTTTTTTCTCGAAATATTATGCTATTCATTCTTTATTAAGAAACCGACGAAGAATATATTTTTCTAGGGAAATAATAGTTACAAACTAAAGTTAATAAAAGCCGTCTAACTGTTCACTTATGGGCATGGTACCCAAAATGTTGGCGCTATTGCCCCTTTGAATTGGTAGACTTAGCCGTTGGGCTAAATAAGCCAGCTCTTGGGTCACCAGACAGACGTAAGGACCAATTTTTGGGACACGATGTTAATATGAAGAACTGATTATTTTTATTATTACTACGTACTATAATATTACATAAGGTTTTCCAAACGCTTCTTTTTGGTGTGGAGTATAAGGATTAGTTACTTAGTGACACAAGTACGTGTATTGTCGTAAAAAATCAAAATTCATTTATTTCAAGTAGGCCTTAGTAATAAGCACTTTTGAAATGTCAATTCAATCTGTTTGTAGTGACTTTACCACCGGTTCGGAAGTCAGATTCCACTGAGAAGAGCCGGCAAGAAACTCAGCAGATTGCTCTTTTCCAACATCATTTTAACGTTTAACAATTATTAGAATTTTTCTGTTTTGCGAGAGATGAGAGCGGAGTGGGTGCTTCGGCGTAGTATACTTTGTGGCAAAATGTCGACATCGATGTATGTATTGTCGTAGTATATTAATTTAATGTATGGTGGGTCCCAACGTCCATGGCGGTCTGGTCGCTAGCGAATCCTCCAGGGATGCGCTCGCTAAACGGCACGCCACCTTCTATGGCTTGTCATTTGCTTGTCACTTCCCATTAACTTCGCCACCCGCAATCCTGCAACTCATGGAGGCCGGAGGTCATTGATTTTTTTTATTACACTACAAGTTAGCCCTTGACTGCAATCTCACCTGGTGCAGTCTAAGATGGCAGCGGGCTAACCTGTTTAGGAAGTTCCTAAACAGTTTTTTTGCGAAATCTCACGAGAACACTAAACCGTTTAGCGGCACGTCTTTGTCGGTAGGGTAGTGCATCTCCTGCTCTCCAGTGTTGATGTCTTTACCCTCTCTCGCTCCGCCGCTTCCTTTGTCATCATATCTACCATCACCGGCTAACGGCTGGGCACGGTTCGCCTCCCACAATGAGAAGGGGCTAAGGCCGTTGTCCACCACGCTGGCCCAGTGCGGATTGGTGGACTCCACACACCTTTGAGAACAGTATGTAGAACTCTCAGGCATACAGGTTTCCTCACGATGTTTTCCTTCACCGTCGAAGCAAGTGATATTTTTATATTTTATTACTTACTAGCTGTTGCCCGCGACTTCGTCTGCGTTTGATTTTGTTTTTAAAGTATTCAGTATCGCTAAGCTTTAAATGAGTATAGTATATATATATATATATAACATGTGACTGCCAATTAATTATAGACAAATAATTTGAAATAAAATAAAATTGCGACTATAATTAAAGATCTAAGCTATCCTATCTCTTAAGTTGGACCAGACTGCTCACGGTGTACCAATTTAATTTTAAATCGGTTAAGTAGTTTAGGAGACCATCGCGGACAAACATCGTGACAGGAGATTTATATATATTAAGATAACGCACATAGCTCAGACAAGTTAGACGTTGTTGGGATTCGAACTTGTATCCACAAGCTATCGCCGAATATATTCTATGTTGTATATTTACATATTTATGTATTTTTTTGAATATGATTCTTAGTAGATTTTATAAATTATGGGTTATGTTATTTAATGTATGTTTATATATTCTTTACAAAGTAAAAGTTAGAGGTGCGTGCTGGGAACTCGGCACCCTCAAAGTGAAGTCGAGCTCCTACCCACTATGCTATCGACGCTTAGACAAAAGGAGATGGCATAATGTAATGTATACATTTAATTATAGATTTCTTTGTATATAAAAGCTGATATATGGGTTTATATGCCTTTAAATAAAAACTTTATTATTATTGTATATTATATATAATTCTACGATCTACGCTGTCTCGCTCCGATCGTTTGCACGATAGATAGGGGCGATAGGCAAATCTGGATTGGTAGACTTCACAAACCTTCGAGAACGTTTTAGAAACTCTCAGGCATGCAGATTTCCTCGCGATTTCGAAACTATCCACATACAATTTATTTCTTGTGAGCTTGTGAGATGCAATTTTACATAATTACCTACTTTTTTTATATTAGCCTGTTAATTCTTTTTTTTTTTTTAATATAGTACGACAATACACACATTGCCATCTAGCCCCAAAGTAAGCGTAGCTTGTGTTATGGGTACTGAGATAATTGATGAATATTTTTTTATGAATATAATACACATAAATACTTAAGTGGAAATTACTTAATGGAACAATAAATATCCTAAACGGGATTTGTTCCTTCACCGTTAAAGCATGTTTTAAAATTAATTTATTATTTCAGGATACTGCAAACTGGAGCCTTCAGAAAGCGTGGAGTATCGCTGCAGAATCACAGACTACCCAAATTCCGATGGCACTCGTGACTGCCTGGCGTCTGAGCCGGAAGGCACTGTTATACAGCCTCGATGCAGACAGCCTCATTATTTCAGCGTGACCGAACTGCCCAATATGAACTGTGAGAATGGAAAGTGGAACTATATACCAAGATGTGAACGTGGTAAGTTAAATAAATAAATATACTAAGACAACACACACATCGCCATCTAGCCCTGAAATAAGCGTAGCTTGTGTTATGGTTACTGAGATAACTGATGAATATTTTTATGAATAATATACAGAAAAAACAAATAAATATACTACGACAGTACACACATCGCCATCTAGTCCCAAAGTAAGCGTTGCTTGTGTTATGGGTACTGAGATGACTGATGTATATTTTTATGAATAATATACAGAAAAAACAAATAAATAAATAAATATACTACGACAATACACACATCGCCATCTAGTCCAAAGTAAGCGGGTACTAAGATGACTGACGAATCATTTTATGAATAATATACATAAATACTTATAAAATACAGATAAACACCCAGACAATGAAAAACATTAATGTTTATCACATAAACATTTTCCAGCTGTGGGAATCGAACCCACAATATACTAACGCGTCCTTCAAGATTATACCGTAATTCGGTTACACGTTATTAGTTGTATATTAATAGGACATGTGTGAAATCGGGCGGTCCTGAAACCATTTGACGGCCGAGTGGCGCAGTGGGCAGTGGTTCGATTCCCACAAGTGGAAAATGTTGGTGTGATGAACATGAATGTTTTTCAGTGTCTGGGTGTTTATCTGTATATTATAAGTATTTATGTGTATTATATTCATAAAAAAATATTCATCAGCTATCTCAGTATCCCGGTTCGAATCCAGATGAATTTCTTTCTTTTTTAAGCGACTTCAAAAAGGAGGTGGTTCTGAATTCGTCGGAATCTTTTTTTATGTATGACACCCGAGAATCTTTTTTTATGTATGACACCCGAGAATCTTTTTTTATGTATGACACCCGAGAATCTTTTTTTATGTATGACACCCGACTACTCAAAGACGTCCGAACCGTTTGCAAAAATTCTTTTTTTTTGTTTTAAATGGCATACTTTACAAGCATTCCCATTTACATTTTATCGTAATCGGACGAGCTGTTATTAAAAAATCCACAATAATTCAACAATAATATTCAAGAAGCGTTTGGAAAACCATTTCTTATCTATGTAATATTATAGTATGTAGTATATCTACTGCATAAACATGTACATATACTTATATATTTTATGTATAACAATATGTGTGTAGTATTAGAATTTATGAGTAAGTAGTTTATTATAATTATTTGGTATATATATATACATATATACAGTGGCGTGCACTTCATACAAGCACAAAAGCACTGCATACCCAATAATTTTACATAACTAGTATTGGACGGGAATTTTTCTATTGTATGCCATCTACCTACCTGCTTTATGCATACCCTGGTCAAAAACCCTGTGCACGCCACTGCATATATATATTTTAAACTTAAATTGCTGCACCAACCCGTTCCTTCGTTTTTCCTAACGTCAAAGGTTGTCTTGAAGAGATCGCTTTAGTGATAAGACCGCCTTTGCACGCTTTTTTTTTTTTTGGATCATAAATCATCCAGGTACTGAAATATTGAAACGCGGAACATTTAATGGAATAGCCGAATTATTTCAGAATGTGGTAGGCTGCCAGCTGGGGGGGTGCCCCTGATTGTGGGGGGCAGGGAGTTGGAGAATGGTTACGTGCCATGGGCAGCTGGGGTCTACTACGCTGATGGAGGGCAGATGAAACAAGTCGGTAGTGCAATTGTGATCAGCAGGCACATTGCTTTGACAGGTAAGATATATACCATTTTGGGGAAATATCCTCAACTATCACATTTTTTTTATACTCCAAGCACAGCCACTCCAAGGCACATAATCCAAGAGTTTTATTTACATTACATCACTTGCGTTTTATTTATGTTGTACCGATTTGAATCAAATTAACTAAATTCTAGTATTAGGCCGATTTTTGGAAATGTGCTTTGGATGTGCTAAGTTTCACGTGTTTTGTGTGCGTGTTTATCTCTCTCTCTCTCTCTCTCTCAAATTACTTTTTTGTTTTTACTACGCTATCTGTATAGGTATCAAATGGCTAGTGTCGGGGGATTTGAAATGATTGTAGCTATATACTGTTAACGCCAACTATAGGCTTCTTTTTGGAATTAATAAATCGGTCTATTGTCCACGTAATTATCCAACTACCCTACTATTCCTTACCGTACACTGTCGTCTTTATAGAATAGAATGGAATAAATTTTATTGCTTTAAATGTGTACATTTTTTTGGTATTGTACGTGGGAATAGTTCCAAAAGTTTGCCACTTTCTGCCTAACGCGTGGACGCCTAAATTCTAATTGACCGTACAGTACTTGTTTGCAATATGAATATAGTTTTAATATGGTCACTGATAGAGGTCAGTGCACGATCTCGGTTTCCTTGCGCCCCAATGCCTAACGCGTGGACACGTAAATTCTAATTGACCGTACTGTTCTTTTCGGCAATATGAATATGTTTTTAATATGGTCAGTGATAAAGGTCGGTAATGATCCCGGTTTCATTGCGCCCCAATGCCTAACGCATGGACACGTAAATTCTAATTGACCGTATAGTTCTTTTCTGCAATATGAATAGTTTTAATATGGTCACTGATAAAGGTCAGTGCACGATCCCGGTTTCCTTGCGCCCCAATGCCTAACGCGTGGACGCGTAAATTCTAATTGACCGTACAGTTATTTTCTGCAATATGAATAGTTTTAATATGGTCACTGATAAAGGTCAGTGCACGATCCCGGTTTCCTTGCGCCCCAATGCCTAACGCGTGGACACGTAAATTCTAATTGACCGTACAGTTCTTTTTTACAATATGAATTTAGTTTTAATATGGTCAGTAATAAAGGTCGCGTGGACGCTTAAATTCTAATTTGTCTAGCTTATCAAGGCCACTAGTTCTTGCCTTTGGAAGGTGGACAGTGGCGACAGTTTCGACTCCACTATGAAAGTTTGGTGTTTACTCCTCGCAGCCGCACACGTGTTGAGACTGGATATGGAGTGGCAGTATCTAGCGATTGCCGCCGGCAAGCGGCACAGGCAGTGGCAGCATCCATTAGACGAAGGTCGCGAACAAAACTCCATGGTGAGTGCTAGCCCACTTGGCTTAAAAAAAAGCACAAAAAGTGCAACATGTTTTTCGTTCATTAAATCTCAGCATAGTTGTAGCACTCTGCTTGACAAATGTAAACACTATGTTCACTATATGATAGCTGTTTCCCGCGACATCGCCTGCTTTTGATTTTGTATTTTGATGTGGTATTCAATTTATTAATACGCTAAGCCTTATTTATATGAGGGGTTTGCTGCAGTCAGCTGAGGAGTTCTGTGCTCTATCTCCAACCACATTCATCAGATCTACAAAAAGTTTGGGCGAAATTAAACACATATTATAACCTCTATAGAACAAAAAAATTTTTTTAAATCGGTTATAATTCGTCGGAGTTATTGTGTAAAATCGTCAAACACTCATCCCTTCTCCCAAAGGAACCGAGCTTAATGTCGGGATAATAAGTATCCTATATTACTTCTAACACTTCCAAGAATATGTGTACAATGTTTCATGAGGATCGGTTAAGCAGTTTTTGCGTGAAAGCGTAACAAACAGACTTACATTGACATTTATAATATAAGTAGGGATAGGGATAGGGAAGTAGGGATTTAAACAGTTTTTTTTTTTGTAAGAAAATATCCAAGAACGTAAGTCCGTCCCATCTTTTGGTTGCATTTATACACGCATGTGGTGTAGAATGGCTAGTTTTATTTTTATTGGTTGTTGTTCTTATGTTTATTTTTTGTCATGACCTGTTTTGTGTGTTAAATAAATAAAACATAAAAAAGAGTGTATGTACTTATGTACACGCGTTAGAAGTTATACTTCTTTGGCGTATGGGAAAAAAATAAATAACGATAAATATAAAAATTAATCAATAAGATTTTATTTAAATAAAATGGTTTTATTAACGTAATAATATTTATTTATTCCCACTGTTTGTACTGTTACGAAACACGCGTTCTAAATATAAAATTTAAAAAAAAAATGAAATTTTACGATGTAGAACTCAGATGTCGGTGTGCGCGCGCATCGTAAAAATTCACTCTCATCATTTTTCCCCATCGCGCCAAAAGAAGTATAACTTCAAAAAAAATATAACATCTTAATCATTTAAACAAACAAACATAAGTTTTCCTCAATATATTTCAAAGATCAAAATACATTTCTTACAACTTGTAACAGTTCAATCATACCAAATTACAATATAGGTATGCTATAGGTATAAAGTCACTTAAAACAATGAAACATGAGGCCCATATATAAGGCCGCCCGTGAAGGATACAGGATCAGATTAGTAAAAAAAAATTGACCATCAGAAATTCTCGATCGCGTCAGATTAAGGTAGGGTGAGTTAACTAAATCCTAAAAAGTGTATGTTCCACTAATCTGACAATTTGAGAGTGACGTAAAAAAAGGGGAGGGCAACAAAGTTGTAAAAAAAAAAACGTCATCTCGACATTCTCGAGCGTAGCTAAATTAGATTACCATACGTGCATTATTAAAAATACGTAGGGCGTCATCTAAGCTTTGCATCCCAATAGGTCTCTACGACGCTCGAGTAAATCTCCATTAAACCTTAATTAAACTGGTGCTCCTGGTCCACCTATTTTACCAATGAGCGATTTGTGAATGTGTGGGATGACACCACCTCAATGGTGGCTTTGATCAGGCTGTCAAGCTCCTCATCTCCTCTGATGGCCAGCTGAAGATGCCTTGGTGTGATGCGCTTTACTTTGAGATCTTTGGATGCATTTCCCGCCAACCCATCATAATTAGCCCCGGTCCCTCAACGCTTCGCTTATGAGGCGAACAATGATATAGTCTACGTTTCACCAGCATGTTTTTATTTTCAGGTGAAAAGCACGCACATACCCGAAAAGTTCTACGGTGCTGACCTTTTTTACCAGGACGATCTGGCCGTTCTGGTGCTAGATACGCCACTGGACTACACACCGTACGTGGGGCCCATCTGCATCAATTTTAACCCGGACTTCGTGGCGAAGCAGTTGCGGCCCGGGAATATAGGAATGGTAGGACATTGACATTATATACATTATCGATACGACTCTCCAATTTACAAGTTGTATATATATATTTTTTTTTAATTTTGGATAAACTTTATTTATTTATTTAAGTAATAATACATATAGATGGAAATAATAATTACAAACTAAAATTAATATTTATAATAAATATAAGCCGTCTAACTAAGTTGTATATTAAACTCCACGTAGGGCTAATTTGTTTGCATATTAATATTTAATGTAAGTTTTTTTTTTTTTTTTAATTAATTATAGTGTAGTACGTATAGTTATGTTATAGTGTAGTGCGTAGTAATGTGTCATAGATACCAAATAAATAAATAAATAAATAAAGAAATAAATAAAGAAATAAATAAAGAAATAAATAAATAATAAATATACTACGACAATACACACACCGCCATCTAGCCCCAATTTAAGCGTAGCTTGTGTAATGGGTACTAAGATGACTGATGAATTATTTTTATAAGTAATATACATAAATACTTAGAATATACATATAAACACCCAGCCACTGAAAAACAATTATGGTCATTACACAAACATTTTCCAGTAGTGGGAATCGAACCCAAATATAGTACGACGATGCACACATCTCCATGTAGCCCCAAAGTAAGCGTAGCTTGTGTTATGGGTACTAAGATGACTGATGACTATTTTTATAAATAACATTTTTTTTTTTCATGAATGTTATATTTTAATACTAATTATCCTATTCCGGTCTTTAAAATATTTGTTTTATAAATACAACCTAAAATAAACTATTTGAAACTAAATAAAATCTAAAACGTCTTCGAAACCACCGCAGCGAGGTACAGTTCCTAAGATGCTGGCAGCATTGCCCCTTTGGATGGCCCAACTAATTCGTTGGCCATCGTAACTGCCCGCTCTAAGAGGAATCCAACAAAAAATTGGTCCAGCCGTTCTTGAGTTATAAATGTTGTAACTAACACGACTTCCTTTTATATATATACTGGCTGTCCCCGCGAATTTCATTTCGCCTCAAAACTCAAACCTTTCAAAACTCATCTTACTCCGAATGTACCTCTGTTTAGGTCACATCAACAGTTTTACTATTATCTATGGACAACATGACGTGCGCTGTCAGTTGTGTTTTGTTACTAATGAACGGCCAGATAATTGTTTTGATTTAAAATTTAAAAAAAATAAAAAATTTAAAACTTATTATCCTATTCCGGACTAACAGGAATCAAAAAATCAAAAATAATGAAAATCGGTCCATCCGTTATCAAGTCATAACTTGTGCAACTAACACGACTTTGTTTTATAAATATAGATATAAATAAACACAGTTAACATAAATAAAAAAATTGAAGAAGCAAAAAAAAAAAATTTGAAGCATTGTTTCGCTTGGCGCAAGACCGCGAGAAGTTCGCTGAGCTGACGGCGACGTGGAGAGGCACAAAAAGAGAGAGAGAACATAAATAAACGTATTTCTCCAGATGGCAGGGTGGGGGGAGACATCGGACCTGCGAGGCTCCGAGGCAGATATCCTTAAGATCCTGGAGATTCCGTTCGTGAGCTTCAAGGATTGTGTGAAACGCACCTCTCGGTATTTCAGGAACTACCTTGTCGGCGGGAAGATCTGCGCAGGATTTGCAAATGGTATTAAATTTTTTTTTATTTTGTTTCGTCATCGTCAATCCATTACCGGCCAACTAGAGAGCACGGGTCTTCTCCCACAGTGAGAAGGGGCTAAGGCCATAGTCCACCACGCTGGTCCAGTGCGGATTGGTGGACTCCACAACGCTTTGAGAACATTATAAAGAACTCTCAGGCGTGCAGGTTTCCTCACCGTTTAAGCAAATGTTATTTTTATTAATTAGGATTAACTTAGGTTATTTTATTAGGATTAACCACGTAGCAAGAGTCGCAGTGAGTGCGGGTCCCGCGTGAAATTGGACCCCGCATATTTAATACCTCTCATCTCTGCCTGACTGACTGACTGAATGAATGAATGACTGACTTACAGACACGCACACGCACAAAAATTTCGACGGCCGAATGGCGCAGTTTGCAGCGACGGCTCCAACGATTTTCATAAAATGTAGTATACAGGGGGTTTCGGGGGCGATACATCGATCTAACTAAAATTCATTTTTAGAAAATGTCATTTTATTCGTGCTTTCCGGTAGTAACCGATTTGGTGCTGGCGAAGTTGCACGGGTCAGCTAGTTGTATTTAAGATACTTATTGAGTATTGAATAGTATTTTTACCACTTTATAATTAATAAACCTTGGCAGATCAAGGGTTCGTTTAAAGAATTTGCTACGGGCCCCGCGCTTTCTTAATCAGGGCCCGGGTCGGGTCACTGAATATTGGGTTATTGGGTATTTCCATCAATTAATTCTTAGTACCAGCCCAGAATTTTTAACAATGGTGGTGATTCACTCCTGTGCCATGGACAGCATGTGATGCTGTCGGTCGCACGCCTGATCTCTTTACGGTCGTGACGGAGCTGCCGTTCCACTAGGCTAAGAGAGTTGCACCTGTGTTTCCGCACTCACTTGTGTTAATATTTACAATTCCGCGCAGTTGGGAAATCTCTGGAGATTGACCAAATCGGCCGATTATGCTTCACAAAATTCGGATCTGCACGTAATATCGCGTCTGTACTGTGTGTTATCTAACCCTTACCTTACCTAAAGGAGAAATTTAATTGTCTTGGAGTGCTGTCAGATTGAAGTTCTTATCGTACGCTGACTTTGAGCATGCCGTCTCATAAAACGAAGGTTAAAAGCATTCGTTCGTTGTGCAAGCTACCGAACTGTGGAATGCACTTCTAATAAGCATACATTCAAGGTCACTAGACATATTCAAACATCCTGTTCAAGCCCATTGCATTGAGAAATAAAGACGACATTTGGTGATTTATTTTTACTCATATCTAAGTATACACTGTTAGTACAATGGTTTGAGCCTAATAACTTAGCTCTTAACGGAAAAAAAAGCGAAGAGTATTAAATTCACACTACCGAATGTTAAACAAGTAAAAACCATTGTACAACTTAATAATGAGGAGTTGGATTTGGTGGATACGACAATCTTTTTAGGAATAACTTTAGATGCTAAGCTTCAATGGGGCCCACATATAAATAATTTAACGAACAGACTTAGTTCTGCAGCATACGCGGTAAAAAAGATTCGTCATATGACAAACATAGAAACTGCTAGGCTTGTTTTTTTTAGTTATTTTCACAGCGTTATGTCGTATGGCATTTTATTATGGGGTAATGCTGCTGATATAGATTCTATTTTCGTCCTGCAGAAAAGGGCTGTTCGTGCGATATCTAAACTGGGCCCTAGAGAGTCATTAAGGGATAAATTTAAAGAAGTTAAAATAATGACGGTGCATAGTCAGTACATATATGAAAATTTAATTAATGTCCATAAAAATATATCAAAATTTAAAAAGAAAATGCACTGTAGCAATATAAATATTAGAAGCAAAAATAAATTCGTTGTGCAGTTTACTAGGCTACACAAAATTGCAAATTCATTCAAGGGCAATTGTATATTATTTTATAACAAATTACCAAATGAAATCTTTGAGATGTCTCTCAATAAGTTCAAAGTTTATATAAAACGTAAGCTTACAGAAAAATCATATTATAATATTAAGGATTATTTAAACGATAAAAAAGCTTGGGTGTGAATTGCTCTAGCTTCACAGCTTAATTTAAATTTACTGGAAGATGGTGATAACAAAAAAATAAATTTACCCGGCTAAGTTTGTTTGTTGTTGTTTGGAACCCTCGTAGCTTTAGATTTAAGTTGGCGAACGAAGTTATCACCATCCCGTTACAATTATGTAAACAAATATGTATGAACGCTTCATAAGTGCCTGTGATAGGCCTACATGAATAAAGAAATTTTGAATTTGAATTTATATATCGTATGTTATTATTTTTTTATATTCATTATTATTTCTATCATTAATTGATTTTCAATTATTTATTTTTTTATTCCTTAATTTTTTTTTAGTTTTTAAATGACTATGTGAGATGGTGATAACAAAAAAAAATAACAAACGGCTCAGTTTGTTGTGGGCTTCTTCTTAGAGCAGGGCGCTTTTGGAGCCCTCGTAGCTTTAGTTTTAAGTTGACGAATTTATTTATCGCCATCAACTCACTCCTATGTCATATTTTACATGTAATGTTCGCATCAAAAGTGCCATCTATGTGCCTATTTGAATAAAGAAATATTTGACTTTGATGACTTTACAAGACAAGACTTTAACAATGCTTAAAAAAAAACCCTTAAAAATTTACAAGAAAAAACTTCCACCCTCCGCTTGCGGGGCTTTTGAATGCCCAAGCAACCGGTGGTTCGGGCTCCAAGTGTTTAAATAAAATGAAATCCCTACTAATATTATAAATGTCAATGTAAGTTTGTTTGTTACGCTTCCACGCAAAAACTACTTAACCGGTCCTAATGAAACTTTGTACACATATTCTTGTAAGATTTAGAAATAATATAGGATAATTTTAATCCCGACATTAAGCTCGGTTACTTTGGGAGGGGGGATAAATTGTTTGACGATTTTACACCATAACTCCGACAAATTATAACCGATTTAAATAATTATTTTTGTGCTATAGAGGTTATAATATGTGTTTAATTTTCCCCAAACTTTGTGTAGATCTGAATGTGGTTGGAGATAGAGGACAGAACTCCTTATTTAAGGCTAAGCGATACTGAATACCTACTTTAATTTCAAAAAACAAAATCAAACGCAGACGAAGTCGCGGGCAACAGCTAGTCAATAAATAAATAATGATTGTCTAAGAGCTATGTTTTGTGTTGTTACCAGGAACAGCCCCAAGTAGGGGGGACAGCGGCGCCGGGTTGGCTTTTCCAGCTGAGACGCTAGGCATCACCCGCTACTACCTTCAAGGTAAACACTACCTTCAAGACATGAGATTGTAAGAAATTATCAAGTATACTCAGAATGTACTTATCATTTTAATAATAATATATTGTTGTACGCCAGAAATGGTTGGATGGCTGTCTAATGTATTCACAACAGATAAATAAATAAGGTAAACAATACCTACAAGATAAACACTACCTTCAAGGTAAACACAACCTTCAAGTTATGCACTACTATGTAAGTGAACACTAAGTTTAATGTGAAAACTACCTTGAAGGTAAACAAGACTTTCAAGATAAGTTCTTTCTTCAAGGTAAACACTACCTTAAAGGTAAACACACTTTGACCAATGAATGCCAGGGCTAGCACGGGCGGGAGATAAAAATTATATCCCCTGACAAGGAATATAATTAACGTGCCCACCTGCTAAATCACTGGAACATGGAATAGGAGAAGTTTTCCCCCGTTTATTAATACACATATATTATTTGGATATTATTTCCACTTGTGCGCCAGTGCTCTGAGAGTTGATAAAGCTGTGGGAGAAGATACATTTATATTCTTTCCCCGGAACATAATTGTCTCCTGTCCATGCTAGCCGTGCAGCTAAATTTTCGCGATCCATCCGCGTCTTAATACGTGTTTATTTTGGTTTCTAAAATATACCGCGACCCGATGGAGTAAAAGATAAACCAAATAATTATAACCATTTTAATTTTTCTTTTAGCCATAACTTCCACGAGCCCCATCAGTCGCAACGGTCGCATAGACCTTTACGCCCCAACCAGCTTCGAGCCTTCGGCGAAACACGAAAAACTGATCAAAGAGCATTGGGACCCATATCTCTAATCATCAACGAATATCCACTGAACAAGCGTCTTTTAAGCAACGCCAAGTCTCACCACTCTCAGCCAGATGCCTGCCAGTCTCCGGAAACCCCAGCTCAAACCATTCGGGAGAATTCTTAAGCCGGATTCCACCGCGAGCGGAGCGGATTAATTAAGGACACCGTTCAACTCGCAAGAGTACTCGCATACTCGTGTTTCCATCAATAAATAGTCGAGCGTAAAGGACTGAGCTAGCCGAAAGAGTTAAAATGTACTCGCTCAGTTCTAGGCAGCGGAGCGGACTCAAAAAGATGGGTGTTTATAAGTATATTCTAAAAATATTCATCAGTCATCTCAGTACCCATAACAGAAGCTACGCTTACTGTGGGACTAGATGGCCGTGTGTGTATTGTCGTAGTATATTTATTTATTTAAGTTTACATTGCTGTTACCACAGAGAAAGAGGTGGGAGGATCGAACGAGTATAAAGTATTTGTAACACGTACGTGTATTCGGCAACTAGTTTGAAACGGACTCGTTCGGAGTCTTCTCACCCCTGACGGGCTAGTACGGGCAGGAGACAAAAATTATATGATTTATGTCCCCCGATTATGTCCCCTGACAGAGAGATATAATAAACGTGTCCACCTGCTTAGCACGGGGACATGGAATAGTATAAATTTACCCCCGTTTATTATTACACATATATTATGTCGATATTATTTCCACTTCGATATTTATAGAAGATATTTTTTTAATCTTTCCCCGGGGATTATTGTCCCCTGCCCTACTGAACTAGCTCTCTGTGGAAATTGACCAATTTTCATTTCTCATTCTCCGTTCAGCTCTCTCCGCTCATTTCTCTACTTTTGCAGTGGAAAACAAAAGTCGAAACTATGTGTCTGTGGAAACGCAAATCTATTTCTTATAAACAGAGTCCGTCCCGCATTATCATTTCCCACTCATTACCCGGGAAACCGGCTTTAGACTGCCACGAGTCGTGATCCCGACTCGAGGATCTTTGGTCTATAACGCCTTATGCCCTTGGACAAACGTAACACTACTGTCACTTACGCCCTAAGATATACGTCTGTTATTCCTTTGGCGAGCCATATCTATGACAAGTCTAACTCTAACCTAACTAAATGCACAGCGATTATTATCGCAAACCATTAAAATGTTAATGTTTTACAAAGAAACTTTTTACACCAAAAATATCTTAGCCCAAATATTTTTGAATCATATCTATCTTATCTTATATCTTTAAACGAGTAATTCTTGGAATCTCGGAATCGGCTCCAACGATTTTCATGAAATTTATTACACAGATTCATTTTTAGAAAATGTAATTTTATTCGTGTTTTCCGGTAATAACCGATTTGGTGCAACGAAGTTGCACGGATCAGCTAGTAATCTATTAATCGACTTTGTAGAGTGAAGGTGAACGCATATTTATATCGTCAAGCGCCATTACATAAAAGTTACATTGCTACAATTTACAACGTGTCAAGAACGCATTTATACTAATACCGGGCTATACGCACACAGTTCCTAAAATAGCATTTAAAATAAACTTCACACCAAATATTTTTTAATCCAAATATCCTTGCACCAAATATTTTCTAGCGCAAATATCCTAACACCAAAAATTTCCTAGCTCAAATAGTTATACAAATTAAACATATATATATATGTATAAACTAATATAAAAAATGGAATAGTCGATACATCGACCAGTTTTAGAGTTATGCGTACACTAACATACTGAAACTTTTTACTCAAATACAAGACATTTCTCCGCGGCTTTGTCCGCGTAACACTCCTATGGCCTTACAAATAAACGTGGCATAACGTCGGAACATTTATTCAGTTTTTTTTTTAACTCTAAAACTGAGATCACTTCTCAAATGCCAAAACACTGACACTATTCCGACTTAACGCCACTTGTATTTGTAACGCCCGTAGAATAGAATAGAATATGTTTTAGAATATATTATTAACTAGCGACACGCGCCGGATTCGTACGGGTATATATATAAATGTTGCAAATGATTATTTTACTATAGAAAACTACTTTTGGTGCCTTAAATATAAAAGTTAGACATACACTGACGCAGACTTTTTGTAGGCATTATTAAACCATTAAGCTTTTGTATAGAATCTCATCGTTAAGGCAGCTTTCGTAAAAACAGACTTCGTATAGTAAAAGCCCGTTCCGACTTAGTTTGTAAATCCCACTACCACGAAAAGTCTTTAATAATCTTCTCTTATCTTTAAAAGTCTCTCGTAATTTTTCGGTTTAATATACAGTCTATGTCTCACAAATAAGGTAGTTTTCTGTTAGTAAAAGAATTTTCAAAATCGGTTCGGTAGATCCAGAGTACACAGAGTACAGCAGGGGAGCTACCGAACCGATTTTGAAAATTCTTCTAGAATGTATGTATAGATATAGTGTTTTAACTTATAAGAGTTTATCAAGAAATGCTGGGCACTTTGTTACATTCCGACATAGACTTGCATTAATTTAGCACATTCCGTAAGAAATCTGTGTAAGTAATATTTAACATCATCATATAAACCCTTTGCCCACTCAACTACAGGGCAGGAGTCTCGTCTCAGAATAAGAAGGTTGTAGGCCGCATTTCATACAAGCACAAAAGCACTGCCTACTCAAAACTTTTGTATGTCTCATGAAAAAGTTTTTTTTTCCATTTCACGCCATCTTCATACCCTTGTCAAAAAAAAAGTGCGGATTATACTTATAATTCCACACATTTGAAAACATTATGGAGAACTCTCAGGCATGCATATTTCCTCAAGATGTTTTCATACAGTGTTAAAATTTGAATCCTTCTTATACTTGGCCAGCGTGGCGGGCTTAAACCTTATCATTCCGGGAAGAGACCTATACCCTGTGATGGGACGGTCATGGGTCGGTAATGATATGAGTCCTTTATGAGGTATTGATGGACGAAGGTATAATAGTATGACTCGGCTTCGCGTCGGCGACATATGTTACTCCAATATTGGAAGCAGGCGTGGCGTTACTTTGCGTAATACCATGATATAAAATTAAGATTAACAAGGGAGATGGTATCACGGTTTACGTTTTTGTAGGAAAATTAGAGATTTTAAACAAAGTTTTTAAATATAGTTCAACGGGTAAAAAACGAAAAATATATTTTTCTACGGAAATAATAATTACAAACTAAAATTAATATTTACAATGAATGTAAGGCGTCTAACTGTTCACTTATGGGCATGGTACCCAAAGTGCTGACGCTATTGCCCCATCTTATTGACTTAACAAATATTCATTGTAAAGTCAACATCTCCTGAGGATGCTCCGGTTTCGGAGCGAAACGTGCGTAGTAGGGTACATTGCCGAAGATCTGTTTGGTGTGGAGTATAAGGATTGAAGAAATTATAAATTATACCATACAGATTGTCCTGCTTTTCGCGGAGTTTAGCAAATTAAGCTTAATTTTCATAATATGTAAGTCCATCAGTGCCTACATGCCACATGTAGGCTTGTATAATACTTTTCTCGAACATTCCTTGTTACTAATTTTTCCCGCGTTCAGTAAATTTCTTTTTTTTTTAAATATTAACATTTTTCTATTTGCTAGCCACTTAGAAAAAAAAACCTCTAATAAGTTACCACCTTGGTTGCCATGTGACGTAGTAAAAGATCGTTCCGGCTGGAAAAAGGGCGGGAAGCTTTGTGCATCGCGGACGCCTTTTTTTATAGTTTTACATATATGTTTGCATGGGTGGGTTGCTTTTAGAGTGTTATAAAAGTTTAAAATTTACAATATAATATTTTTAAGAACTTACATATGTAGGCGGCTAGCTCCAGTGAGAGTGTCGCTGGTACTTCGGTATGTGCAGTATAAACAGCACCAGTACTTTTCAGGGCGAGTTTGCGGTAGATTTGAGAAGAAGTTTGGGGGGGCCGCGTCCGTCATGTGCGAAGTTTCCCGCCCTTTTCGTCACTCAATTTCTCCTGATATTTTATATGATTCTAAGTGTAATTTAAAAATGGAACGCTTCACACAGATTAGTTAACCTGACGTTGGCTAATCTGTGTGAAGCCAGAGAAAAAAAAAACACCGTTCCATTTTTAAATAACATGACGCATATGAGTTTCTATGTAATTTATTTATTTAAACATCTTCGTTGCGTAGTAAAGGAGAAATTAAAAATATACTTTAAAAAGGTAACTCTGCCAGGTAACTTTAACGATAGGAATATACACGAGAGACGGAAAATCGCAATTACAATAAACAATAGATTTATTTAGATTTTATATACATTTTATAAAACTCGCTGCTCGCATGTGCAGCAATTCCGTTTTATTTCTAAGAGGTTTTTAAAATAATGCTTAAACTTCCAAGAATGTTTCAGAAAATTATATGTTATACTTACTCACTTAACAATTGGTCAAGCGTTTTTAATTTATGAAATTTTTCTAATTTTTTTTTTATTTTGTTATATTATTTTTTAAGTTATATTATTTGGTTTTAAATTATTCAAAAACTGCACGTTGCTCAAGTTTTGTACTTATTACATTCTACTTTTTTGACACGTGTTTAGGTGTCACATATACTCGTATATAGTTTAAGTTTAAGAGCAAAATGCGAATGACATTCCAGCAATTAAATATTTTCTATTCTATTCTATTCGAGTTAAATCTATTAGTTACCAGGTTGTGTTATTATATTTTTGTGAAAATTTTATCAAATATGTAAATGAATATTTTGATATATGAAGGCTGATTGGCGTAGTATGCGACCCGCCTCTGAGTATAATACTGTGGGTTCGATTCTACAGGACGATGGTTGTGAGTTTATTTATGAGCATTAATGTATATTATTCATAAAAATAGGTCATTAGTTATCTTAGTACCCATAAAACAAGTTACGCCTACTTTAGGCCTAGATGGCGATGTGTGTATTGTAGTATATTAAGAACCGAACTGAGACTTTAGGAATCTTAGTGAACCTACTAGAATCACAGCAACCTCAGTATCATGTTTAGATTATATTTTTCTCAACTGTAATATCTTAGGTAAGTATAATAAACAACTTAAGATCAGATCATTGTGGCCAACAATTTACTGTTTAAAATAATATAAATAAAAATGAACAAATTGCCTAGTGTCGGCATATAACTAAAAGCAAATTGACACGATTCAAAGGTGAAATATCATCCAAAATTCCTGCCCTTGTCTTTAAAACGGTCATCCCAACAGCCTTTATTGTACGATCTTTAATATTATACAAAATGAATTTAACGAAATATTAAATTTCAAATATATAGATTTTAATTAAAAAGTAAAGTGTTGCGATTGGGCAACTATTGGCATATACAGGAGTAGGGATAAGTTGTATGAGCTCTGTAGTGAAAAACAATATAACCGTACTCCAACTTTCCCCCAACACGTAAAAAAGTACTCTAAAACGTTTAAGAACGTTTGCTTTTATGCTATACTTTAAGGATCAAATAATAAAATCGGATAACAAAGTACAAGCAACCTGGAATTTTTTTAATAATGAAACTGGAAAAGCTAAATCTCGAAAAGTAAACTTTGAATTAATTATCAATGATAATAAAGTGACCGCCGACAGTGAAGTTGCAAGTACCTTTGAAAACTTTTCTCAGAATATTCCTTTTAATAACTGATTCACTTACTTCACCTACTGCGGCTCAGAGTTTTATGAGGAACAACGTTAATGTGGCAACGTTTTATTTGATTTTAAACATACATCCGCATCGGATATTATAAAGAATTTTAAGTAGTTAAAAAAAAAAACAGGTGACGTATATATAACTGTGATAGTAATATCTAACATTTTGGATGTTTAAACCCCATACATTTTAATGAATGTGTTGATAAAGAGAAAGCTGAGTTTCTTGCCGGATAGATAGATTGACTTGACGTTTCAAAAGTGCTTATAAACTGGGCCTATTTGAAATAATGAAATGAATTATGAATTTTGAATTTTGATTTTTTTGATTTGAAGAGAGCAAGGATATGACAACACGAAAACGCGTGTGATAAGGAAATATTTACTCATAGTTTTTAAGTACCGCGTAAGAGAATGTTGCCACAATTAGATAGTTATAATTGAATTAGATTATAACATACATAACTTATAGTTACGGATAGACTTTGCAACGAAATAAAAAGAATTAAAAAAAAGTTGATTTAAAAAAAAAAAAGTTTCCACTCAAACATTTTGGTCGTGTTCACAAAGAACAATGTAGGTGAATATTAGTTTAGAAAAATATTCAATATGAAAGTTGCGAAATCTATCCTTAGTTAAACATTTTAATTGTTTATTAGAATATTTGAATATTTTATTAAAAGCTTTCGCATAATATATCGACCGACAAACTCCACTTAATTTTGAGCATGGGAAATTGAACTTTGTGTCATGTGGCATGAAGCTTATAAACACTGATAATACCTACTGTTAGAAAAAAAAGTTGTCCTATAGCTTTTTGTGACGGTACTCGTCCGGGGCAGTACTGCCGCTAAGCAGCATTGCTCTGTTCCGGTCTAGTAAAATAACAAAAAATTGTCCTATAGCTTTTTGTGACGGAACTCGTCCGGGGCAGTACTGCCGCTAAGCAGCATTGCTCTGTTCCGGTCTAGTAAAATAAAAAAAAGTTGTCCTATAGCTTTTTGTGACGGAACTCGTCCGGGGCAGTACTGCCGCTAAGCAGCATTGCTCTGTTCCTGAAGAGCGTGGTTGCCGGTGTAGATCCGCGAGGTTTTGAGTTGATATATGACCGAAGGCTTTTAGATAACGGCTATGATTTAAAAAGTTACAAAGAAAAACTAAAATTACCTCGAATTTACTATGAATAATAAGTTTTTTTTTACATTTATTTAAAAATAACACGTTTTAACGTAACTAGTTTTTTAATCGCAATTATTTACTTATACAGTGTGTTTTTGTTATTCTTTGTTACTATTTTATGAAATATAATTTATAATTTATTTATAAAAAAATGCTAATGTCTGTTACATTTAATAAAATAGCACATGGCGTACCTATATTGTTTTATTTTTTGTAGATTCCAAACCCCAACTACAAACTTGATTTGACGGCCGATTGGCGCAGTTTGCAGCGACCCTGCTTTCAGAGCCCAAGGCCGTGGGTTCGATTCCCACAACTGGAAAATGTTTTTCAGTGTCTGGGTGTTTATCTGTATATTATAAGTATTTATGTGTATTATATTCATAAAAAAATATTCATCATCAAACTTAGTACCCATAACACAAGCTACGCTTAGTTGCAAGATGGCGATATGTGTATTGTCGTAGTATATTTATCTATTTATTAAAAAAAAAAATTACATACGTTGTACATACACAAATGTATTTTTTTTTCGAGGGTCTACAACAAACTTAACCGCGCGTTCCTTTTGTTATCACCATCTCAATTTGTCATTTAAAGACATTGATTTGCAATGTCCAAAGAGTAAGTACCCGATACCAAAGCACGAAACGTAGAAAAAGATAAAGATACCTATAGTTCTTTTATCATGTTATTATGACCTCTTGCAACCAGTTTCGCGGTCATTAAACAGTGTTGCCAGTGCCTGCGAGTTTACCCATAAATGTGGGAGAAAATAGTCATTATTATTTAGTTTTATTTGGCACAGGCAATTTAATTTAAGTGATAATGATTAGGGCTTCAGCCTCCCGTTTGATCCCCGGAGAGCATCCCTAATTTAAGGGGTTGTGGAGTTATGTGCGTTTTAAGCAATTAAATATCGCTTGCTTTAACGATGAAGGAAAACATCATGAGTTCTTTAAAGTTCTCGAGGGCGTGTGTTTCCACCAATCTTCACGGGACCAGCGTGGTTGACTTCTGCCTCGCATCCTGAAGATAGATTTAATTGGAGTAAGTTATTAAAAAAAAACAAAATACCACTCTTTGATCCTCAGATTAAGCAGTTCATACAAATGAATTATAGTAAAGGTAAAATAAGTAGCTTATTTTGGAAGTTGGGCAGTACTTAGCTAGTCAGTTTTTTCTTTTGTTTAGTGCATTAAAATTGTTCTTTCTTTCTTTTTAAAATTATTAATATAGAATTAGTTTATTTTTTCCTTTTGTATAACTTTGTATGTTTGATTAATCTATTTATTTTCTTTTTTCCTTTTCTTTTCGTGTTAGTGAAGCTGATTGCTATGTGAAGACAGACACTAGTCCGTCTTCACTTAGCGTCGACTTGAATACTTAACAAGCATGTTGTAACTACCTGTAAGGTGAATCATATGTGTTTCTAATACCAAAGGCTATTACCATATGTCAATATATTACATATGGTTCTATTGGTGGTGCTTTACATGAGTACCTTCAAATCAAGAGTGAATAGGCATCTTCTAGGCAAGCGCGCTCCACCTTTGGCTGCATCATCGTTTACCGTCAGGTGAAAAAAAAAAATTGGTTGTCTGTGAAGTCGGCTTACTGACGATAGTTAAACGTGACAACGTCGTAAGAAAATACTGATGGAATGGTTGCATTTTTCAAAAGATAATTTTAATTTTATTTGTTTGATAGATATTGTCATTGCTATAAACAACTGACACCACATTCACTTTTCACTGCACTTCATCCTTGCCGAAAACATGTAAATGTATTATTGTATAGAAGCTGTCCACGCGGACGCATCGCTCACTCAAGTAGGAGAGAGACAGATTTCGAACGCGGAGGCCGACTGTGCCTCCTTGTCGCTCGTTCCGCGCTTGAATGGAACGCCTCGGAGCGAGGTAACGCCGCATACGTCATGTTTTTTCGTGCGTGCAGCCGGCTCCATCGAATTATAAGACGTTGTCACGTCAAAAAAAACTTAAATGGGGAAAATCATTACAATAACCTGACAGTACTAATCGGCTGAACGGGGTTTTCCTCACTCAGTCCTCTTTACAAACGTAACGAAATACCTCAGTCTTATATAAGTAAGCGATATGTGTATAAACAAATAATATTAAGTGTTTTTATTTAATATATAATATATATATGTGTTCATAATTTTAATATAATTCAATTGTTCTGTGTTCAATTATGTTGTTACGCTATGTGTGTCCGGTTTTACTCGTTTTTATATGTAAGTATTTTTTTTACATTTCGACATTTGAGTTTGTACTCAATTAATTTGTTAATTGGACGTAATAGAATAGGTTTATTTGCAAGTACGTGGTTATTTATAAAGGGCACTTGGCCAACAATAAAGAAAATACCGGCTAAAATAAAGTTTTGCTAATTTTATTTTATGATTGTCGGTAGGTAGGTAGGTTTCGTTGAAACAGAATAGGTAAATTTGCAATTATGTGGTTTTTTTTCCTAAACTGAAATAAAATATAATAAAGATATGAAATTCATTATTATCGATATATCAATACGTGAAGCATATTTCGTGTCAGTTTTACTGTCACATATCTATAAACGGTACCAATATTATTATTATTATATGTATATAAATTGTCCCAGCTTACTGTCAGCCTACTCATTGAATGCCTCCTCGATTCGATCTCGTCACCGGCGCCAACTGGTTGTTGGCTCAAATACAAATTATGCTCAGAATTCTATAATATTGCGTCTGGCAAGAAAGTATAATAAATTTTATTCAAAACTTGATATATTTCATTTATCGAAAACACAATTGAAGAATGAAATAACTAAACTGCATCGCGAGAGATAATAAATGATGTGAAATCATTCATTTTTGCACACTTACGAACACACGCACACACTTACGCACACTCACACTCATTCATGCTGTTGTAAACATCGTAAGTGATTGTTTTGTATATTTTGTACTTGTACCTATTGCTTTATATATGTAATCTAGATTTGGCCTTATTTTACTAATAAGATAAACCCTTAACCATAATTGTTTGTAACGCTGTTGGATTACTAATAAATAAATAAATATTTCTATTATTTTTTATTGCACGCCTCATAAGCGAAGCGTTGAGGTTGTGCTCTACTCTCGACATTTCAAAAAAAGCAGTTTTCTCGAAACTGAAATTGATTTTTTGTTATTTATATTGCACTTACAGGTTAATTTGAGTACACTAATATCAAGTCAAATAATTTGTCAGGCACATAAAATTCATTTCAATAACAATTTTTTTGTTTAACATAGTAAATAATAACATTAAACATAATCTTTTATGGACGTCTGTGTATGGACGGGTGTATGTGGCATCAAAATTGGTCGAACAAATGATCGTATCGGAATAATTTTTTTTTAATTATCTAAAGTAACACACGACATAATTTCTTAGTTAATATGAGCGTTCAATTCACTGTCGTTAAATTTCCATGTAATTATTCTAGCTAATATTAATTGTAACTTTCAATGTGCAATCATTATGACATTCCCGTGTCTTGTTTACAAAAAATGAATAATAATTAATATGAAAAAAAAAATTGTAATGAGCATTGAAAGTTTCAGTTAAAAAAAATTCAAATTTATTGTGAAAAAAATGAGATTATGAGGCGGGCACTTTTGGATTTTCCAAATTTTTTTATATATATTTTCATCTTCGAGTACGGAATCTTGAATAGAACTTCCTGTTGTCAGAATAATAGATAAAGCCGGTATGACGTCACTGTACCTTAATAATGATCAAAGGTTAAAATAATAATCGGCATCATAGAATTCTATATTAACTAATTAATTTGAATTGTCCGTCTGTGAATTTTAAAACATCTGTCCAGTTCTCATCTACATCAGTTACCTTGTGATACAGTAATTTTATAGTCAAAGTCAAAGTCAAAAATATCTTTATTCAAGTAGCACTTTTGATGCGTACATTACATGAGAATTACACGGTAGTGGTGGAGAATTACACGATGGCGATAACCTTATTCGTAAACTTAAAACTAAAGCTACGAGGGTTCCAAACGCGTCCGGTCTAAGAAGAAGCCCACAGCAAACTTAGCCGGGTGTTCTTTTTTTTGTTATCACCATCTCACATTGTCATTTAAAATTATTAGAAGTGCAACCTGGTTAGCAATCATTCAAACCTAAGCTTTTTTATCGATTACGTAGGTAGTCCTTTATACTATGTATAATAAAATAGGACTTTTCTATAAGCTTACATAAAGTGGCTCAATAACTAAACTTTTGATAACCATAAATTATAATTGGCCAGATATTTTATTAAATTGATTAGGTTTTTTACAAATACGCTTATGATTTATTTATTGTCTTTTACCACAATACACACATCACCATCTAGCCCCAAAGTAAGCGTAGCTTGTGTGTTTATCACACAAACATTTTGATGACGCTTAACAAACAGAAACATGTCATAAAAAAAAAAGTTTATTTCGGTAAGAAACAAAGTGATATCAATATATCGCTGAAGTCTTATTTTAAAACTGGTAGTAACACTACTCATGCCAATGGAAGGATTCCCAATTTTTTTTAAAGCAATTTGCAACAATTTGGCCTCCCTTACATATAACCCTATTATGTTTGTACTGTAGTCGGAATACTCTAATGACGTCAACTGATATTATGAAAATTAAGCTTAATTTGCTATACTTACTTTAAGTCTTAACAATTATTCATTGTCAAGTCACCATCTCCTATGCTCCGGTTTCGGAGCGAAACGTGCGTATATACTGTACCGGATTAAAGAAATAATAAATTACACCATACAGATTCTCCTGCTGTTCGCGGAAAATAGCAAATTAAGCTTAATTTTCATAATATATTATGGACGCCTGATTCTATCCGACGTCAACTGAATTAAACACGTATTAAACAGATTCTTTAATATCTATTCGGTTGCAGTGCAATACAAATAGGGTTTTTTTTGCCTGGAAATTCTGATGAATTTACCTGTCACAAGCAAATACTTACGTCATCGGCGTGTGTGTTCTAAGAATAATGGTAGTACGTAATTATTGGGTTAAAGTTTCATTCGAAAACATGGTTATTTTAAAAATAAAAGCATTCGGTGGACAGACGTCAACTAGTCAAATAAAATGTAAATTAAGGTGGAGTGTGAGTGGAGGTGTGTCGAAAAAGTAACAAAGTATAAAGAGGTGGGTTTTTCCACCGACGTAAAAAAATCGACTGTATAATTTTTTTTGGTTTATTTGTATATTTAATACTCGAAAACTCCGTTCGCCAATTAGGTATAACCGATTTAGATTTTTTTAATGACGGCCGATTGGCGCAGTGTGCAGCGACTCTGCTTTTTGAATCCAAGGCTGTGGGTTCGATTCCCACAACTGGAAAGTGTTTGTGTGATGAACATGAATATTTTTCAGTGCCTGGGTGTTTATCTGTATATTATAAGTATTTATGTGTATTATAAAAAAAAATATTCATCAGTCATCTTAGTACCCATACATCTACGCTTACTTTGGGCATGGATGGCGATGTGTGCATTGTCGATATATTTATTATTATAAAAACATCGTAATGGTAATATTGTTTTTTAGTTACGAAGCCGGTTTTAACTGCTGTAGCCAACAATACACAAAATATTTACGAGTAAGTACGTTAAGTTTTTTTGAAGTTATACTTCTTTTGGCGCGATGGAGAAAAATGATGAGAGTGAATTTTTACGATGCGCGCGCACATTGACACCTGAATTCTACATCGTAAAGTTAGTTCTAAGTGGCATGAAAATCGATAACTATGTTCAAGATGTATATTCTAGTATTTTTATATTAAGAACACGTGTTTCGTAACAGTACAAACATTGTGAATAAATAAATATTATGCCGTTAATAAAACCTTTTTTATTTAAATAAAATCTCTTTGATTAATTTTAATATTCATCGTTAATCACAACTGCATTTTAGTAATTTTTTTCCATACGCCAAAGAAGAAAACTTCTAACGCGTGTACATGAGTACACACACTCTTTTTCTTTTTTCTTTTATGTTTATAGACGAGCGCTTGACTGCAATCACACCTGATGGTAAGCGATGATGCAGCCTAAGGTGGAGCGCGCTTGCCTAGAAGATGACTATTCACTCTTGATTTGAAGGTACTCATATTGTAGGCACTGGGGAAAATGGAAGCTGGAAGGGCATTCCAGATCCTAGCGGTGCGGATCAGAAACGAAGATGCGAAGCGCTTCGTACGCGTCCGCGGTATATCGACCACGTAGGGATGCAGATCCTTACGGTGCCTCGCGGTTCGATGGTAAAAAGGCGAGGGGGGAACTAGATCAAATAGTTCTTGAGCACTCTACGAAATATATCCTATAGAATACCGAAAGGCATGCAACCTTGCGACGTTGTTCCAAACTCTGAAGTTTTTTATTGGCTAGGTCACCGATGGGCCTTCTAGCACGGCGATCCACTGAATCAAGCTGATACTTAACAGAGCCATCCCATAAATGGGAACAGTACTCCATGCACGATCGAACTTGAGCTTGGTACAAGATGAGAAGCTGTTTAGTTGTGAAGTACCGCTTGACCTTATTGAGGATGTCATGTTTCTTGCCAGCTAGCGCCATCTAGTTTGGTAACGTTGAGACGTTTAACTGTCTCAACTTTACCAAACTAGATGGCGCCACTAGATCCTGCTGCGAAGCGAAGTTTTCACAAAAGAGGGAGTTAGTGGTTTTTAAGCGTAAATTAAAACAAATGATAATACAAAAGTGCTGATACGATATCCAAGAATTCCTTGCTGAATTGACCTTACATGCTACTACACATTTCACAATAAGACTATTCAATGGAGTATTATATTACTATTCGTCTTTATCTTTAATTATTTACGTAATTCTTATTTTAAGTGTTATATATAAAATAAAATAATTAGTCTGACGATTAAAATTATTTTATAACTATCTCAATTATTACAAGACCGAGATTTTAATTTAATTTATTAAATAATACTATCTTGTATGACATGTAATTTTTAATATTATAATTTATGTACGGCGGATTATGTATATTTTCCCAACTCCCTCAATAGGTATTATATTAAATGCTTTCATTTGACTCGCAGAATACTACTCTTCTACTTTCCATTCACAACTCCCTCAATATGTTTGTCAAATGAATGGGCATTAGTAATAGAATAACGTACACAAAATTCCTTATTTTTAATTTAATCTGTATTGTTTTTCTTTATACGTTGTCCTTATAACGTTGTTTTTTTATACTTTTCTTATTTATGTACATTTTGTGGTGTGCAATGAAAGTATTTAATTATTTCATTCATTCATTTTTCAGTGATACGAATGAGGGTTTGAAATGGATCAGAGTGAAGCGACAGGCGTCTACATGCCGGTAAGTTCATCACTTAGTATTAGCGGTTGGCTCCCGGGACGTTTCGTGTCTCGAAGTCCCGGAACTTTCGGGTCAAGACTCGAGACTCAGTTGTATATAGATGCAAAGTGCTAAGAATTTAGGTATTATATAAGATAGGGATATTAATTTTGGAACTTTCTTATTTTATCATCATACTATTTCTCAGAGGCTTTAGAGGTACATTTTTAACTGTCTCTGTGACATCTGTGAAACCGAAACGCTAATAATTTTTGAGTAAGAAAACTGTCATAGTTTTTATTGAAATAAATCAGATACTCCTAGCATCACATGTAAAATTAAAATCGTGTGATTGCTATGCGCGTGGCGGTCTTTTATCTTCAGTAGCGTTGTCATAAGTAAACACTTAGAATGTTTTGAATTCGTTTGTATAGAAAAATAAATTTGCTTAATTTGATTTAATATTTTTACAGGGTGATTTCTTATGAAATATACATGTGCACTCTCCAATAGTATTTCCTATTTCAATTACACGTTGTATTAATATTTCGTATAATTAATTCATTCGATTGTAATGTAATTGTAATTGTATGCTGTATTATTGTATATTGCTGTATTCTAATTACAATGTTTTATTGGAATGAAAGAATTTCATAAATCTGTTTGTTATGGAATTGCTATTTTTGTGATCTTGAGTATCATTGCGGAAAATGCTTGTTAACACAACAAGCATTTTCCGCACTTACTTTTATAATTTACTTTTATTGGCCCAAAGAAACAGACTATTTTTATTAGCTGTTGCCTGCGACTTCGTCCGCGTGTGATTTTGTTTTTTGACGTGGCATTAAATTTAGTTGTAGATCTAAAAAAAAAATCAAGTTTTCAGTATCGCTAAGCCTTAACACAACCACAGTTTGGGAAAAATTAAAAACATATTATAACCTCTGTAGTACAAAAATAGTTATTTAAATCGGTTATAATTTGTCGGAGTTATGGCCTAAAATCGTCAAACTCTCATCCCAAGTCCCTCCCAAAGGAACCGAGCTTAATGTCGGGATAAAAAGTATCCTATATTACTTCTAACACTTTCAAGAATATGTGCACAAAGTTTCATGAGGATCGGTTAAGTAGTTTTTGCGTGAAAGCGTAACAAACAAACTTACGTTGACATTTATAATATTAGTAGGGATTTAGTATACAAAATTATACCGTAGGGAGAAGAAAAATTTAAAAATTCGATTTTTAAAGGGCGATACGATGTAGATACAAGTAACACTTACTATGACAGATAATCTTATCTGTAGGTACCTGAAGTACTTAATCAAAAATTAAAATTTGCTCTAATTGTAAACTTAATGCGAAAAACTCTACTGCTAATTTATATAAATGAAAAAAAAAAACAAACGAATAGAAAAAGTAATTAATTTATTGATGTAAATGAACACACATTTAACTTAAAACGCCGAGTTGCGTGCTGGGATTCGAACTCGGTTCACCAAAAGTAAAGTCGAGCTCCTACGCACTGGGCCGGTAGTTACCACTCCTATCACCGGTTTAAAATCAATAGTAAACCTTAATAAAAAAAAAGTGTGTGCGTGTAACCTTTACGCGCGGTTGAAGAAAACCTTTTTTATTATTTATTGATGAAAGAGTAAAATACACCAGGGACTCCGCCATTTCATTTTATATTCACTATTTCATTTTATATTCTACTTAAAATTCATTAATATCACTTTCACATTTAAAAAAAAAAACATTTGTTAAATAGAATAATTGGGAGTAGAAAATTGAAGGTTAGATCAGCACATGTCAATATAACCTTGACATTGAATATTATAGAATGTCGCAATCGTGAGAAAATTTATTTATTGCAAAAGTGATAATTGAGTTTTTAAAAAAAACTTGCAATTTTTTTTTTTTTAAATTGTTGAATTTTTATTCACCTTGCTATTCACAATTGATCCGTTTGTAATATATTGGAAATAAATAATCCTAATTGACTATGATATTTGCCACTATCTGGCTTATAAGTCAAGAAGCGTGGAGTATATGACATATAATTACGACCAAATTATTGTTTTTAAATAGCGGAAACTACTCAGACGTCTGACGTAAGCGTTACTTCCGTCAGGAAAAATCTGAGTTACTCCCTTATCGCGCCTTGAGTAAGTAGAACGTAGTAGAACGTTTTTTGAAGTAGAACTTCTACTAAGTAGAAAACCTCCCTCTGTTGCAGTAAGACTCAGTGGCAGTGCCGCGATGGAACCTGTATTGGCTTCGATGGGAAATGCGACGGGAACGTCGACTGTCCCGATGGTAGCGATGAAACCTTCCCGCTTTGCCGAAGCAATGTGTGAGTACAGTTATAACCCGTCATCTTCACCATCGGTAAAGAAGATACGCCATATGACCGACTTAGAAACTGGCTGGTCTGTTTTATTTACTTTCACAGCATTATGTCATATGTAATTTTAACATGGGGTTATTCAAAATTCATTTATTTCAAGTAGGCCTAATATAAGCAGTTTTGAAACGTCAAGCCTGTCTGTGTGTAGTGACTCTACAACCGGTTCGGAAGGAGTTTCTACCGAGAAGAAGCCGGCAAGAAACTCAGCAGTTGCTCTTTTCCAATATCAACAATTTACATTTTACATTTTAAAATTCATTTTTCTATCTTGTGAGAGATGAAAGCGGAACCGGATTCTTTCAAGCAACCTGGTCATTAAGAAATTCATCAATTGTAAAATAACCTCGCTGTAATAAATGTGTTTTTAACACATTCTTTAAACTTATGCATTGGTAGGTCCAAAATTACCTAAGGAATCATATTATAAAAGCGTATACTCAATCCCACAAATGACTTTTGCACCTTTCGCAGACGATATGCAGATGTCACTAATTTATGACCATTTCTTGTAAGGCTGCTGATATTAGAACTATTTTCATGCTGCAGAAGAGTTGTTCGTTCGATCTACAAAATGGGTCCGAGAGAGTCATTGAAAGATAAATTTAAAGATTTTAAAATAATCACAATTTACAGTCAGTACATATTTGAATATTTAATGTACGTTCACAAAAACATTTCTAAATTTAAGAAAAAATGTGACTGCAATAAACTTTAGAACTAAGAATAAACTTACAGTGCAATATATTACAATATACAATATAAAATTCATAATTCATTTAAAGGAAATTGCATATAATTCTACAATAAACTACCCAATGACATCTCGGAGATGTCTCTTTTTTAAGTTCAAAGTTTGTATTAAACGTAAGCTTAAAGAAAAGTCCTATTATACTTAGTATAAATGACTACGTAATCGATAAAAAAGCTTGGCTGTGAATTATTGCTCCTAACCAGGGTGCTCTTCTAGTAATTGTAAGACAATGTGAGATGGTTATAACAAAAAAAACACGCGGCTAAGTTTGTTGTGGGCTTCTTCTTAGACCAGGACGCGTTTGGAACCCTCGTAGCTTTAGTTCCAATTTTACGAATATGGTTATCGCCATCATCTCACTACCGTGTAATTCTCTTATATTGTACACATCAAAAGTGCCATCTATGGGCCTATTTGAATACAGATTTTTTTGACTTTGACTTTGACCATCAACCGGGAGACCTGTGCCCTCTGGGCCGGTGAGGCCACTGGCCCTAAGGGCATGAAAAGGCCATACCACGCTGGCCAATTTACACTATATTAAAAAACGGGTTTTTTTTTTTTAAATTAAATCTATTATGTAACTGCCAGATGCCAGAGCAACTGGTTCCGGTGCACGTACGGCGCATGCGTTGACGGTTCCGCGCCTTGCAACAAGATTCAAGAGTGTGCTGACAACTCCGATGAACTGCTGCCTAGTTGCCGCAATGAGGAGGAAGTCCGGTATGTACCAGACCAGTGGCGTGCATAGAGGATATACACAGATACAGATATATAATGTATTTTTGAAAATTAAGCTTAATTTGCTATACTCCGCGATAAGCAGGAGAATCTGTGTGGTGTAATTTATAATTTCTTCAATCCTTATACTCCACACCAAACAGATCTTCGGCAATGTACCCTCTACGCACGTTTCGCTCCGAAACCGGAGCATCCTCAGGAGATGTTGACTTTACAATGAATAATTGTTAAGTCAATAAGATGGGGCAATAGCGTCAGCACTTTGGGTACCATGCCCATAAGTGAACAGTTAGACGCCCTATATTTATTGTAAATATTAATTTTAGTTTGTAATTATTATTTCCTTAGAAAAATATATTTTTCGTTTTTTACCCGTTGAACTATATTTAAGAAATGTTGGTCACACGAAAAACTTTGTTTAAAACCTCTAATTTTCCTACAAAAACGTAAACCGTGATACCATCTCCCTTGCAGCGGACGGTATACATGCAAGAACGGACAGACCATATCGTCTGTGGAGCACTGCGACGGTGTGAAGGACTGCGCGGATGGTTCTGATGAGACTCTGGAAGCCTGCGCCGCTGTGACCTGCCCCGGATACCTGTTCCAGTGCGCTTATGGAGCCTGCGTTGACAAGGGTTCAGATTGTAACGGGGTGAGTCTTATACGCCAGGTGGTGACGGCAGAACCGAATGCAGTCGTAAAATTTTACAAAAAAATAAATACCTGACAAATCATGGAATAGAACCTCGGACCTCGTGATTCATAGCCAATCATGCCATCCACAAGAACAGCGAGAAATCTCGGAATTTAATAAAATCGGTTGTAGCATGACAAAATTATCATGAGCTATACTTTGTAATATATATGTAAATAGATTTAGTTTTCGCTTCTAACGGCAGTCTTCAAAGACTGCACCGCATGTTTTTTTTTCTTATGACTGTATTCACGCTTAAAATCACGGCATGTCCCTCACGTTGGCTTTAGTAGACGTTCGGGGAACCCGTTGTATACTTCCCAGACGTATACCAAAATTCACGGGACGCCTGGCTGATTTAAAGATGGTTTGATTTAAATATTTTCTACGTCGTACGCGGCGATTATATAATGGACAAACCAGCCCGATGGCTGAGGCCTTTAGTTACAGCAGAGGACTGGTACAGGCTAATAATGACACTCTTTATATCTTCTCTCCAACTTCTCATATTCTTCAACACATTGAAATAAGAGTTGTATTAAATTTGAATTGAGTTTTTTTTTTTATACTTAGTTATAATTCACGGAATCAGTCCATCTGTGGGTACGTGGAAAACCTTCGCCTATAAACAGCAACATTTCCCAGGGCATGCAAGGAATACGTACTGCAACACGCCACCCTGTGTCCGTCAACCTGAGACGTAGGTGTTAAGCCTCATGCGGCCGTAATCACAGCGGCAACCGCACCCTTCAGAGCGGCACACGGCATTGCAATAATGCTGCTTAGCGGCAGAAATAAGCATGGTAGTACTTTCCTGGACGAGTTCTGAAAGCTCACGGAAAGCTCTTCTACTGTAAATCCGTTTTGAATTGAATTCGAATTGCAATTTGAATTGGAATGGAATTAGAATTGAAATTGAATTGAAATTGAATTTGAATTGGAATGGAATTTGAATTGAAATTGAATTTGAATTGAAAATGAATTTGAATTGAAGTTGAATTTGAATTTGAATTTGAATTTGAATTTGAGTTGAATCAGCATCTTAGGAACTGTGCCTCGCTGCGGTGGTTTCGAGGACGTTTTAGATTTTATTTTGTTTTTAAATAGTTTATTTTAGGTTATAGTTATGTATTAATAAAAATTATATTTTATAAGTTGAATTTGAATTAAAGTTGAATTTGAATTGAAGTTGAATTTGAATTGAAGTTGAATTTGAATTGAATAAATTGAAATTGAATTTTATTGAAATGAATTAAAACTCCATTTCAGAAACAAGAATGCGCTGACGGATCTGACGAGTCCGATGAGCTCTGCAACAGGAACAGCCCGGGAGTTAAACCTGTGACACCTCGACCGGTGACGCCGACTAACAAGTGAGCTTACATCATTATTTATCACTAGCTGTTACCAACGGTTGATGAACTTTAACGTTCTAGTAATAAGGTTCTTTTTACACTGCGAATCAAGCTTTATTTGCAGATCTTCGGCCATGTACTCTCGACACACGTTTTGTTTAACAATTAGTCATTTTACAGTTGACGGCCGGTTGGCGCAGTGGGCAGCGACCCTGCTTTCTGAGGCCTAGGCCGTGGGTTCGATTCCCACAACTGGAGAATGTTTTTGTTATGAACATGAATGTTTATCAGTGTCTAGGTGTTTATCTGTATATTATAATATTGCGTGATACAACTTCATTTAATAATTAAAATATTTCTTTTTATATCTGTATTATATTCATAAAAAAATATTGATCAGCTATCTTAGTACCCATAACACAAGCTACGCTTACTTTGGGGCTATAGAGCGATGTGTAAAAAAATATCACTAGCTTCGACGGTGAAGGAAAACATCGAGAGGAAACTTGCATGCCTGAGAGTTCGACATAATGTTCTCAAAGGTATGCGGAGTCCACCAATCCGCACTGGGCCAGCGTGGTGGACAACGGCCTTAGCCCCTTCACATTGTGGGAGGAGACCCGTGCCCTGTCCACTATAGGTATCAACCCATGATATGATGATCATGGAATTCCGCAAAGTAATGCCTGCGTATCTATCCAACGTAGTTTATAACAAATTGTTTGTATTCCCGCAACTTTCAGACCTGCCCAAGGGGGTAACTGCCGCCTGCCCCCCTACCCGCAATACGGGTCATACACGGTAACGAACGTACCCGGCGCTGTGCCCGGAGAATCCTACCCCAACGCGGTCCTCAACGTCACGTGTAACCCTGGCTTCGGGGTCGAGGATATGAAGGATACAATCTGGTGTTATGACGGCATCTGGTCTCAGATAATGCCGAAATGTGTCCGTGAGTACAACAACATTTAAACTATATATTTTTCAAGGTTTCTAGGTTAAAATCCTGTAGCGACGCTGCGGGAATGTCATGCAACCGTCATGCAAAAATCATGCATGAATGTAATATAATAATGTCTGTTTGTAGTAAATCTACCACCGACTCTGTCTAAGTGCAAAAAAAGTATTTTTTCCGTTTTTTTGTGACGGTGTGCGGGCATCGTAAAAATTTACCCTCACCATTTTTCCCTAACGCGCCAAAAGAAGTATAACTTCAATAAGCATGGCGGTATTCTTTTATTCTTAAAGAAGAAGAAAATTTTATTGCACATACAGGAAAAGAAACAGTAGGGAGTATACAGTAATGTAGAAATGTAGAGGCGGCCTTATTGCTGCAAGCAATCTCTTACAGGCAACCTTTATAGATAGGACTTACAGCAAGAGAATGGGATAGTGCCAAATAGAATACACGTGCTATATAACTTGTGTTAATACCCTAGCTGCATCACACATCCAGGCCACCTCGTCAATGGTGGGTGCGGCTGCTACCAGTCCCGAGCAGGCCAAGAGGCGTAAATATGAAAACCTGGATAGCAGCTTCATTTTTGTGCCTTTTGGAGTAGAGACTTTGGGACCGTGGGGTCCGGAGGCAATAGCTCTTTTCAGAGAGTTATCGAAAAGGGTTATCGAGTCTACCGGTTATCCTAGAGCGGGCAGTTACGTTGGCCAACGAATTAGTTTGGCCATCCAAAGGGGCAATGCTGCCAGCATCTTAGAAACTGTGCCTCGGTGCGGTGGTTTCGTGGACGTTTTAGATTTTATTTACTTTTAAAGAGTTTATTTTAGGTTATATTTATAAAACAATTATTTTAAAGAACTCAAAACAATAAAATACACGTGCAGTTTATTTATTAAAAAACATAAAATTTTCACAGGTTTCTGCAGATTAAACAGGCATCCGAGCGTTGAATATCGCTGTCTCAGCACCGGCGCAATCACTGGCTCCAGGGAATGCGGGCCCCTGGAACCAGCTGGGACCATCGTCCAGCCGAACTGTCGCACTCCCAACTACTACTACCCTGGTGTCCTTTCGAACATGAACTGCATTGACGGCAGCTGGGACTACATCGCGCAATGCAAGCCAGGTTTGGGCGGCTCAAATATCACAATAACCATTAACGATATAATAATTAACATATCCAGCAATACTATTAATAATATAGTCATTAATAATTACGCCGACAGTAATAATAATATAAAAATAACCAGCAATCTCACTGGTAATCTTAATTCGAACGATAATCGTGATTTTAATATTAATATAGTATCCAAAGATAAACCAAAAGGCGATTTTAAGAATCAAACAAATAGTTTTTATAATAAATATGATATAGATGAAGGTGATTGGAGAATCGGTCAAGCGCAAGTCGTTAGACCGGCTGATGATTCATCATCATCAGGTAAAAATGATATGAATGATGAAAATGAAACTACGAGTGGTAAGGTTGACCCTATACTATATTTCAAAGAAAATTATTAAAGGGATTTGAACGTTTTGACCGCCATTTTCTTTCCAAATATTTTTAAATCAATAGCTGAAATGAACACAAATCATAGTAATAAAAGTGAAGTCTCAATAGAAAAGCTATTAAGTTTAATAGATAAGGTGGGGGTGGGGGGTAAGAAAGGTGTGAAATGTTTCACATTTGGCAAATTTTTCACTTAACAATTATTCATTGTAATGTCAACATCTCCTGAGGATGCTTCGGTTTCGTGGCGAAACGTGCGTAGAGGGTACATTGCAAAAGATCTGTTTGGTCTGACATACAGATTCTCCTGCTTTTCGCGGAGTATAGCAAATTAAGCTCAATTTTCATAATATATCATGGAATTCCGCAAAGTAACGCCTGCTTCTATCCAATATCTAAATTTGGGGATGCAGGCAATGCTAAAATGTATCGATATCGAATAAATATTACTATACATTGCGATATATCAAAAGAGGACATCGATAACAAAAAAAAACACCCGGCTAAGTTTGTTGTGGGCTTCTTCTTTCTTTTTTTTTCTTTCTTCTTCTTCTTCTTCTGACCAGGACGCGTTTGGAACCCTCGTAGCTTTAGTTTTAAGTTTACGAATGTGTTATCGCCATCATCTCACTACCGTGTAATTCTTATGTACGCATCATAAGTGCCACCTATGGGCCTATTTGAATAAAGATATTTTTGACTTTGACTTTGATATACAAACACACAATCTACAAAATACTCACGAGAACGAAGAAACTAGTAAATAATAAACAAACAACTGACATTCGCACGGATCACGATCTTTCAAGATTGTTATAATGTTTCTGACCTAAATAGTTTTATTAATTTTAAGGCATCCAAAGTGACCAAAGAAACAAATGTAATTTATTGCATTCAAATCTGTTTTAATATTAAATATTATGACGTTAACCTACAATAAATATTTTTCCAAATTCAAATCGCGGGAATTGTTTTTTTTTTTTCTATGACTTTATTAGAACAAAGGAGAGCAATATTCCAATCGAATTATAATATCAGGACTCTTCGTTTAAATTTAATTAAGCTTCGGGTATAAGGATTTTAGCGTTTGAATAAGTATTGTTTTATATATACATGTTACACCATCAAGTATTTTTTTATAAGTTCCTAAAATGAACTTTCGGTTCCTACTCTGTAGAACATACTTAATATTACGATGAACTAAACTTTATTTTATTGATAGGTATACCTGATTTCACTATTCCATTACTTTTGTAATCCCGTCTTCTTGTGTACGAACGAACTTTTAATTTAATTTAGTAACAAGTGTTTTAAAGTTCATTACGGAACATGTGTGGTAAATTGAATTTTAAAAATAAATAATTGAAAAAAGAGATTTAAATACATTTTTATTGTCATTCTAATATTATAAAGGCGATTGCAATAATTTTATGCAAAGGAAAGACAGCAAAATGATCTGTTATTTTCTGAGTACGTATTTGAAACCTTAGCTTGTTTTTCCCTCGCTAGTGTTATCAATGTTTTTGACGGCCGACTGGCGCAGTGGGCAGCGACCCTGCTTCCACGGCCGTGGGTTCGATTCCCACAACTGGAAAATGTTTGTGTAATGAACATGAATGTTTTTCATTGTACGGTTGTTTATCTTTATATTATAAGTATTTATGTATATAATTCATAAAAAATATTCATCAGTCATCTCAGTACCCATAACACAAGCGACGCTTACCTTGGGGCTAGATGGCGATGTGTGTATTGTCGTAGTATATTTATTTATTTTATCTAACACGCCTTATGAAACGCGTTAGCGATGGCTATTCACTTTACCGCCCTTGTGAATAATCACCGCCATTATCATCGAACTGTCCGTTTGTATTCGTATAGAGCCGTTTAGCGTGTCGGAATACAGCTAGTATATAAATAGAAATATATGTTTTTTTGTCTAACTGTTTGTAAATTGTAATGTTAAAAGGATGAATGTTAACAATAAAGTTTTATTATTTTTGTAATAAGTGGTTTGATTTTAACCTTAATATTCACATCCTATTAACATTACCTTTTCCATTTTAGTTGTGAAAGTATTTAAAGATTTCGTATAATACAACTACTGATCCCATAAGGGCTGAGAATATCACATGCCAGTGATATTATATGGGACCGACAGTTTAACGTGTAAATGTAAGTTTGTTTGTTACGCTTTCACGCAAAAACTTTCAAAAACCGATACTCATGAAACTTTGTACACATATTCTTGGAAGTGTTAGAAATAATATAGGATACTTTAAACCCGACATTAAGCTCGGTTCCTTTGGGAGAGGGGATGAAAGTGTTTGACGATTTAACACCGTAACTCCGGCAAAATATAACCGATTTAAATAATTATTTTTGTACTATAGAGGTTATAATATGTGTTTAATTTTCCCCAAACTTTGTATAGATCTGAATAAATAATAAATAAATATACTATGAAAATACACACATCGTCATCTAGCCCCAAAGTAAGCGTAGCTTGTGTTATGGGTACTAAGACGACTGATGAATATTTTTATGAATAATATACATAAATACTTAGAATATACATATAAACACCCAGACACTGAAAAATAATCACGCTCACGAATGTGGTTGGATATAGAGGACAGAACTCCTCATTTAAGGCTTAGCGATACTGAATACTTAAATTTTTTTAGAACTACAACTAAATTGAATGCCACATCAAAAAACAAAATCAAACGTAGACGAAGTCGTGGGCAACAGCTAGTATTAAATAACTCAGTGTGATTTTATTCCCTTCCACTTCCAACCTTACGGACGATTTTGTGCCATTAAAAAAAAAATCTGTGTATTTGGGTACATAAAATTACTGTGAACGCTAATGGCTAGAGCCTTCTTCAAGGGTAGTATTATACTACCCCTGTGTCAGAAGACACCGCTCTCCCATAACAAGAAATAAACATAAACACGAGGGTAGGTATACAAACAAAAAAAAAATTTGTGGATAAGAAATAATTTGACTCGGCTTTTAGCAATATGTAAAGCAATATTCACTTTGGCGTCGAGAGCATAGCGCATTTGATCCGACCAACGAATCGCTACATCCTTCCTTCCACTTTGCCAGTGTCCACTGTTTTTTCAAGATTATCTCCATCTCTTCTGGCAATGTGACCGAAGTACTCCAGAATATACTCAATTAATGGAATTAAATTCACTTAAAAGACTGTTGCGGAAGGATCTGGGAGCCAATGGAATAGGCACCAGTTTAAATATTGTCCGTGTCGAAATTATTTATATCTTCGTTTCCAAATTTAAATTCAATAATTCTTTATTCATGTAGGCCTATCACTGACACTTATGAAGCGTTCATACATACAGGGTGGCCGGTCAGTTGACGTCATTAAAAAAAAATTCAGGTCCGGTATGATTATATGACCATCTTAAAAGATTTCTAAAAAAAAAAAGCAAAATACTTTTTTTTTGCAACTGTTTTCTCATGAGTTGTTCTTTTATGCATAAAATAATCAGCTTCGTAGCTTAGATGAAAGTTATGAAAATGTTAAAAATTTAAGTTAAAAGTTTAACTTAAATTTAAAAATCTAAGTAAATAATTCACGGAACTTAAAAAAAAAAAATCGCGGAACATACATGGGGGTGATTCGAATACTCCACAACATATACGGACCTAAATTTTTTTTTTGTGACGTCTATTGACCGGCCACCCTATATAATTTATGTTTACTTAATTGTAAGGGGATGGTGATAACTTCATTCGCCAACTTAAACCTAAAGCTACGAGGGTTCCAAGGCCAGTACTGGAAGGCCTACAATAATTGTTAATAAAAAGTATTTAGAATCGAGAAGGAGTTGAACCGCCGAATCCAACTTGGATCCGTGACATCTTTTCATCAAAAATCCCTCTGTGCCTGAAGACCAAACAAAGTCTTCGAACAGTGCGTGTTGCCAGTGAGGACTTACGGATCTGAGATATGGTCGCTATTATGGGCCTCATAAGAAGGCTCAGAGTCACTCAGCGGGTGATGGAAAGAGTTATGCTCGGAGTATCTCTACGTGATCAAATCGGAAATGTGGAGTTTCGTAGAAGAACGAGAGTTAACGACATAGCTCAACGAGTCGCGAAGCTGACGTGGCAATGGGCCGTTCACATAGTTCGGAGAAAGAATGGACGTCGGGGTCCCAAGGTGCTGGAATGGCAGTCCCGCACTGGTAAGCGCAGCGTTTGACGGCCCCCAACAAGGTGGAAAGACGACATTAAGCGCGTCGCAGGTAGCCGCTGGATCCAAGCGGTACAAAACCGTGGAATTTGGAACTCCCTACAAAAGATCTATGTCCAGCAGTGGACGTCTATTGATTGATATGAAGTTATATAACCTTCATGTCAATCTTTATGAAAAGTATTTTGAATATAAACATCTCCGTTCCATTGCACATTCGTTGTCATGCTGAGAAAAGTATGAAAAAAGATGGCGTCTTTTATTAATATATAGAAAATAATTTTAACTAGCTGTCCCGGCGAACTACGTACCGCGGATCTTTTTTTTTTTGACGAATGTTGTATTTTAATACTCATTACCCTATTCCGGTCTAAGATAAATCCAAAAAAATCTAATATCATTAAAATTGGTCCAACCGTTCTTGAGTTATAAATGGCGTAACTAACACATCTTTCTTTTATATATATAGATAACATGCTTGTATTTCAGAATGCGGCACAATCACCCCCTTGGCCAAGCCGCTCATAATAGGGGGGCGTACAGCTAAAAAGGGGGAGTTGCCATGGCACGCGGGCATCTACGACAAGTCGTACACCCCCTTCATGCAGGTGTGCGGGGGCTCTCTGATCTCAACAACTGCCCTTATATCAGGTATTGTTTATTGTTATTAGGTACACAAAACAGGTAATAACTAAAAGTAGATCTAAATATAAGTAATAACCAGTTTTGTTCTAAGCTACAACCCAAAGTATGTGTACACAACTTGGAATTAAATTAAACAAAAAGTAAAGATGAAATTAAAGTTGAAACAAAAAAGAAACACTTAAAAAAAATTGGTTGTCTGTAAAGTCGGCTTACTGACGATAGTTGAACGTGACAACGTCGTAAGAAAATACTGATGGAATGGTTGCTTTTTCAAAAGAAAATTTTAATTTTATTTGTTTGATAGATATTATCGTTGCTATAAATAATTGACACCACATTCACTTTTCACTGCACTTCATCCTTGCCGAAAACATATACATAAATGTATTATTGTATAGAAGTTGTCCACGCGGACGCATCGCTCACTCAAGTAGGAGAGAGACAGATGTCGAACGCGGAGGCCGACTGTGCCTCCTTGTCGCTCGTTCCGCGCTTGAATGGAACGCCTCAGAGCGAGGTAACGCCGCATACGTCATGTTTTTTCGTGCGTGCAGCCGGCTCCATCGAATTATAAGACGTTGTCACGTCAAATATATGATTTCCCTAAAGATTATGTGGAATAGTGCTTAATAATTTGATTTTTTGAAAAAAAAATTATCCTTTAATTAAAAATGTCAATATCACGATTACTTGATACTAAATCATTATAAAGGTCATGTACCACGATCCACTACAGGGCTGTATAGAACAATAGAAAAAATGTATTTAGGTAATACATTAGAGTTTTATTATAACGCATTATCTAGTTTCATTATCGGACCACCGAGTTTCACTGAACATTAAAATTTGAAACAATGAAATCACCGGAATGAGCCTGCATTAACCATTGAAAGTGTACACTGCCATACCTTATAACTAACTTCATTGTGTCGGTTTTCTGTGAAGCCGTGCTCGCGCATCGTAAAAAGTGAGCTGGCGGACGATGTATTCCCCTCTCACTCGGTTTCGCAACTACCTTCATCCTTTTAAAATCGTGTTGCAATGTGCGCGCGCATTTCATTACATCGCATAATTTCACTCTTATCATTTTTTCCTAACGCCGCCGAGGAAGTATAACTTCAAAAAACAGCATTAAATTTAAGGCAAGCGATCTAAGAGCCTGTCCGTTGGTAATTAAACGATCGCTGGTTACGCGTTTCAGCGGCGCATTGCTTCTGGAGCGATTCGGAGAAGAAGCTGCCTGCGACCAAGTACGCTGTCGCGGTCGGGAAACTCTACCGACCCTGGAACAATCTCAGGGACGAAGAAGCCCAGAAGTCAGATGTAAGTATAACTAAAATACCTATATAAAATCATAGCTATTTATGCAACTGTTGAATTAATGAATTAATGAATTAATGTATAAATGAATGATGAAACAAAGAACGAATGAAAGAATGAATTTTTAATTGATTGAACGAATGAATGAATGATGGAATAAACGATTGACAGTATGAATGAATGACTGAATTAATATGTACACTTTTATTGTTCATCACAAGAAACTATAGAAAAATTGTAAATTTGGCGGCCTGGAAGAGATCGATCTACATAGCGATCTCTTCCTGGCAACCAATAGCTGTGTTTTACAGCTCAAGAATAGTATGTGGTATTTATGTATATATATATAAGCCGGTAGATAAATGTAAATTGTACTCTCTTGCTATGTATTTATATCTCTGTAACTACTTTTTTTCTTTGGTTTACAATAAAAGTGTATTCATTCATTCATTCATTCATAATCCTATTATGTGATGTGGCTGTTCATCTGTTCCGAATAGGCATGTCCACTCTCTTATATCGTCCGACCACTACTTCCTCTGTTCCCAAGTGCTTTTTAATGGTAATTTTGCATTAAAGTATCAACCTTGATAACTCGTAACGGGAGGGCCTTACGAGTTCCGTACAGGTGACCGAAGGTGAATTTGTCCTCTGTATTAGACCGAAAAACGCAACCTTTCCTTGATGACAGTTGAACGATGACATTTTGACAGAATGACAGTTGTCATCTGCCTGAGTTGGCATTTTGCCCTTTGTAATAGAACCTTCGGCTTCCATTATTAAAAAATAAAATTAGGTCTTTCTAAAGTTTTTTTTTTAATTTTATTTGTATTTGTTATCTTTAAGTATAATTTTTGCAATTATCATAAAAAACATCACATCACAACACAATTAAAAAAACATCTAATCAAGTTTTTAAAAAAGTGACTTTTTTTCAGGTTGCTGAAATAAAACTTACCCCCCGCTACCAAGGCGCAGCGGCGAACTACCAGGACGACATAGCTATAGTGGTGGTGGTCACTCCGTTTGGATACTTGCCCTCCATACGGCCTGTGTGCATCAACTTCGACGTACTCTTCGATATGCAGCAGATGATCCCAGGGACTATGGGAAAGGTAGAAGCTCAAAATATATAGGAGAGCTTTTTGTGACACATTTCTGCCGAAGTAGCATTGCTATATTGCGGTCTGAAGGGCGTGGTTCCGGTGTGATTTCTTTGGCTTAACACCTGCGCCTCAGGTTTATGGACACAGGGCGTTTCCACTTAGATACCCGAGCCATCTGCTCGGACTTTATTACAGTGTATTTTATATACTAAACTTGCATAAACGACACTTGCAAACTTTATTCGAGACGTACTGAACTTCCATAAAAGACACTTGCCACCGGTATACGAGACGCACGATACTCGCATAAACGACTCGCACTTATTTGTTGCGGACATTAAAAAACATATCAAATTACATTCAAAATTTCTTTATTCATGTAGGCCTATCACAGGCAATTATGAAGCGTTTTTTAACATTCAGTGATGTGTCATCCGCAAACAATACTATCCCGTGATTGTCCTTAGCAAGGAAGGTAAGGAAGGTCATTCATGTAAATGAGGAACAGAAAAGGTCCTAATATAGACCCCTGAGGGACACCTATTATCACAAATGACCCGTTAGACCGCTTTCCATATCATAGGTCAACCTAGATGCATCGAGCAGCAAAAATTAAAGGGTGACCAGCGTTGGGACATAAATTAACCTATAAACTGTCGGTCTCCCCAGGTCGCTGGCTGGGGCCTGACCACGTCAGCCGGCGGGGCGTCGCAGATCCTCAAGGTGGTGGACATGCCCGTAGTGTCCATTGACGAGTGCCGCGCCGTGTCGCCCGTCAGCTTCCGGGTGCATCTCACCAGTGATAAGATTTGCGCCGGGTACACCAACGGTAAACCTGTAGGGCTAACACAGACAGTGGCGTGCACTTCATACGTGCACGAAAGCATTGCCTACCCTAAAATTTATAAGTGTAGCATTTTGCTGCTGTATGCATACCATGGTGGGAAACCCAGTGCACGCGACTGAGCAAAGGCAGGAGACAAATTTTATATCCCCCGATTATATCCCCTGTGAGGGGATAAAATTACCGTTTCCACCTGTTAAAGCAGGGGAACATGAAATAGGAAAAAATGGGTTCAGGCTGTAGGTAGTGCACTGCTAGCGTGTTGCGTGGTGGACTTCACATGCTTTGAGAAAAGTATGGAGAACTCTCTGATATGTAGGTTTCCTCACGATGTTCTAGAACCTTCACCGTTGAAGCAAGTTTAATTGCCTAAAACGCACGTAACTTCGAAAATTTTGAGCATCGGAATTCGGCATCAAAAGTGAAGTCGAAGTGCCACCCAGATAACATAATCTAACACGGTATATCCTAATGTTCCATTGAAGCAAGTTATACTTTAATTGCCTTAAACGCACGTAACTTAGAAAAACTAGAGGGGTGGGATTCGAATTCGGCCTCAAAAGTAAAGTCGCAGTGCCACCCAGATAACATAATCTAACACGGTCTATCCTACGTACAGGTACGACGCTGTGTCAAGGCGACAGCGGCGGCGGCTTAGCGTTCCCGTCCCTCGAGCAGGGTACAGAACGGCACTACCTCCGCGGTGTAGTGTCCGTGTCGCCCGTCAGCGACGACGCATGCAACCAGGACACGTTGGTCGCGTTCACGCAGATTACGAAGCACGAGCATTTCATTAAACCGTACTTGTAGTGACGGACAAATATACCTTGCTTAATAGAAACGTGTTTCATTCAATAATAAATGTATAATAATAATAATTTATTTCATGCTTTACCCATAAAAATTTAACATCTCTCTCTCTCTACGTCGTGTTCCTCATTGCTGAGGGTCGTGACCCCTTCCACTTACAACTTTTTAGACGATTTTGTGCCATTTGACTCTGCTTTGAGCAACGTTTTAAGCAGTATGCACTTTGGTGTCCAGAGCAGTGCGGAGTTGATCCGACCAACGAATCGGGCTACGTCCTCGAGGTCTCTTTCCTTCCACTTTGCCAGTGACCACTATCTTTTCAAGATTGTCTCCATCTCTTCTGGCAATGTGACCGAAGTACTCGAGAATCCTCTTAAGACAGGTTGATAGCCTTCTTGTAATTTTAAGCTGTCTCAAAATCGATACGTTGGTCCTGTGTGCCGTCCACGGGATTCGCAGCGTTCTCCTCCAGCACCACATCTCAAAAGCGTCAATACGTTGTCTATCAGCTGCTTTAATAGTCCATGTCTCCGCTGCATACGTAAATATAAATAAAATAAGTGCGCGGACCAGACGTTTTATGGAACAGTTAAATTACATACAAAAAATTTGGAAAGATATATGTCCAAAATAAATAAATGAATGCGTTTGACACTTCCGAATCCGTAGCAGCCCTAGCTTGGGATGGGAGATGATGACGTGGCGTTAAGGGGTTACCTCCAGTTGGTCAAACTGAGTAGTCATGTCATCACACATGGTCAAATTGTCTCTGATGACTGAAAATACACTCACGTAGAAAATTTAATGTTACTAGAAATCGAATCTTTATTTTAATTATGTAATTCAAATATTTTTAAAGAAAGTGTCCGATAGTTATATCGTTATGGATACTTTGGCAGTTCATTATAAATTGGTCTCTGTTCGTGTATTCCTTTGCGGGGAGAAGGATCGTCGGCGCTTTCCTACATTTACAGTAACGCTGATACAAGACGTCCTACTACTACAGACCATTGTGATATAATAAGTATATTTATAGATGGTTTTAATAAAGAAAGCACAGTTATTCCTGGCAACACCAGGAAAGATGACAGGAAGTTGGTCATAGACATTGATTTGAGAAGGAAGAAGGGGACATCTGTCACTTGGAGAGGAGTTAATAAGCCGGAACGGGAAGTATGGAGGGTAGCGGTAAGGAGAGTCATCTTTTATGGGAGAAAAGTTGAAAAAGTGTCCAGTGTATGCGCTAAATAACAGTTCAAAAATCCTCCACAATGGCGCTGGTGGATGCACAGGGTATGGTATGAATGTAGCAATCGTAGATGAATTGAAGTATGCCGAGTTAAAAAATTTAATGTCATTATCGACTCAAGTAGTTAATTATTGAGAATTTCAACAACTTACGTTGTACAAAATATTGTGGTAAATATAACCTTACTTCCTTGTATCTCCATACTTCCTTGTTTATTTTTCAAGCCTACTCTAACAATATTTATATTTGGCGCTTCTTTTAAGAGTTACCCTGATGCAAATGTGGCGCCATCCTAATTTAATACATTTTGACGACACTTTTTCATATACACAGATGACTCTCCTTACCTCTACCCTCCATAACGGGAAGACAGAAAAAAGGAAAAGGCTAAGAAAACTGTTGGGGTATCAAAAAAAGGGGACGAGAACACGGACCATAGGGAGTATCGAGAGTAAGAGATAAGTATTTAAAGAACTTTGTAAGGATGAGGGTGATTTACAAGAATTCGAGAGTCCATGAGAGGATGTGAGCAGATGGCTGTGGGAAGAATGTAGAAACCGGAGGACGGTTACCTTTCCGTGGGAATAAATAGTGATTGTAATCGGAGATATCACATTTCAAATTGTTGGGAGAAATTATTATTATTTAAGTGTTTCTTTTTTGTTTCAACTTTAATTTTATCTTTACTTTCTGTTTAATTTAATTCCAAGTTGTGTACACATACTTTGGGTTGTAGCTTAGAACAAAACTTGTTATTACTTATATTTAGATCTACTTTTAGTTATTACCTGTTTTGTGTACCTAATAACAATAAACAATAAACAAAAAAAAAAAAAAAAAAAAAATTAAATTATAATTGGTTTCAGACAGTATTTCATTTATTTATGATGTTACCTAACCTATGATTTAACAATTGTGATTTCAACGCAGCGTCTTTCAGCCATGTATTTTGAAATTTACTAACCTTGTTCTTTACTATCGGACTCTCTATAGGACACTCCAACTTAATATACTCCCAGCCAGAGATGAACATACAATTCTAATATCAAATTTTGACGTTATTTTTATTGTTTCGCCCTGTTCCATTAACTTTGAATAAAATGCTAGTAGCACTTAACTATTTTAATATCAGAAAAAAATGAACTTTTCTCAGTGTCCATTGTGGAATTTGGGACTCTATTATTTAAAATAATGCTACATAACTCTCCTGTTTTTTGGCAGGTTGATGTTGAACGGGTTAATCAACATGTATACTGAGCATTTGTTTTAATGGTATGTATGGTCAGCAGAAAAAAGTACCATTAACGAAAAATCTTCTGATTGCACTAAAAATTCCTTTCATTATTTTCATTTTAGTTTCATATTTTGCTAACGAGATTCAATCCGTTTCGGACTCGAGTTGTGACTAAAGGTGCGTGAACTTAATATGTAGATGAAAGAGTACAATCAGGAATGTAGCCCTCATATACCTACAGTTCATTGGCATTTGACAAAAACTCGAAGTTTTTTATTTTATTTAGTTTTAGTTCCTAAGCTTGTTTCAGTGTATAATCTGTTGGTGAACCTAATAAATAAATAAAAAAAAAAAAAAAATTACCGATGATGCAGTAATACTGTGCTCCCTTTTCTATTCATGCACTTTATTTCCATAACGTAAAATATGAATATTATAATATAATAATATATTACGGTTTATTCAATTCAACTAAAACAGAAAACTTTGATAATAAAATAAAGAAAATTAGTTTTATCATCAGTGTACTAAATTGCATATGACAATGATAAAACCGTCCTCTATCAAAGAAGTTTGACCATGTGGAAAATTTGTCTTTTTGGACAAATTTGTTTGATTACTCAGTTTGACACACTGGTTCAGCACAAATGGTATACACAATACCTGAGTCAGCTATACGTATTTTTACCGAAGCATAAACACTTCATCAGAATCACTTGTAGTGACAGATAAATAAAAAGGTCACTTACTAGAAGTGTGTTACTTTGAATAATTTAAATTATTGAAAAAAAATACCAAATCTGTCTCAGTGGCATCTGTAGGCGACAGTGGGGCGTTGCAGGCTGTGGGGAGATGGGAGACTAGGAAAGCACTCTTCACCAAACCGTACTTTCAGTGCGATGTGAAAGACAAATCTGAATACTCGAAGAGAAGAGTGTAATAAAAATAATATTTGTAATAAAAAATTGGTTGTCTGTAAAGTCGGCTTACTGACGATAGTTGAACGTGACAACGTCGTAAGAAAATACTGATGGAATGGTTGCATTTTTCAATGGTTTGATAGATATTATCGTTGCTATAAACAATTGACACCACATTCACTTTTCACTGCACTTCATCCTTGCCGAAAACATATAAATGTATTATTGTATAGAAGTTGTCCACGCGGACGCATCGCTCACTCAAGTAGGAGAGAGACAGATGTCGAACGCGGAGGCCGACTGTGCCTCTTTGCCGCTCGTTCCGCGCTCTCGCTTGCACTTCAAGCCTTGAATGGAACGCCTCAGAGCGAGGTAACGCCGCATGCGTCATGTTTTTTGGTGCGTGCAAGGAGAGGTATTTAATACCAATTAAAATTACATTTAAAGTTTTATTATAACGCATTATCTAGTTAAATAAAGTTTATTTAAATATTCCAAAATTTTTTTTTTACATAAAGAAATGGACATATTTAATTAACATGATTAAATTTGGAATAAATATTATCGGACAACCAAGTATCACTCAACATTAAAATTTCAGATTTTTGTACCATTGAATCAACCAATCACAATTGAATCGATTTGACGGCCGACTGGCGCAGTGGGCAGCGACCCTGCTTTCTGAGTCCAAGGCCGTGGGTTCAATTCCCACAACTGGAAAATGTTTGTGTGATGAGCATTAAGTGTTTTTCAGTGACTGGGTGTTTATATGTATTTTCTAAGTATTTATGTATATATAATTCATAAAAATATTCATCAGTCATCTTTGTGTATTGTCGTAGTATATTTATTTATTTATTATTTATTTTAGGGAAAAATGTAGGATTTTTATTTAAATTAATAAAAAGCTAGAAGACTTGAATATATTTTATTTAGCCATAAGCCTACGAATCTACTTAAGCACATGTAGATTTTCAAAAAATACATCACCCTCGCATTAACGTCGGGCTATTAATATAGAGAAATCACAATTTTTTTTTTAATACTTATTAATGTCCAACTTCATGCCATTTAGTTTAATTACACTTATATTTCGATAGTTGAAATGGAAACCATAGAATAAAGAACATACAGTAACCGTGTGTGTACGCGACTAATATTGAACTATCAAAAACCACTACACTTTAGAACCATTCTAAAGAATTTCAATAATAAATTCATTCTTAATAATTTTCATATTTCGAACCAACGGTTAGTAACTTCATACGATTTAGCAGTTGACAGTAATTATTTTACCTCCGATGTTCTAAAAGTTCACCATTAAATGGGTAAAAGTCCGTGATCTAGCAACATTCCGCGGGTGTAAAGTGAGACGTGCGCGCGGGGCGTACGGTTTTCACTGTTTTGGCTACACTGCATACAATTATGGCGAAATGAGAATTCTGTATGTTCTTAGTTCAAAGGTATACAAGTATCAAGTAGTTCCGCCTAGAGGGCGCTTAATGTTTCCTACAAACGAACTGTCAAAAAATTAATTTATTATTTCAATTCATAAAACAGCGGATCGTTATGACAACATCACAACAATGCATTCTTTAATAATTTTTTTTTTTTTAAATAATTGAAACGAAATCAGACAATGTTTATTTTGTAACGGTGTGCGAATTTCGTTGGAACGGAATCGGATTGAATATTTTACAAGATATTCGAATATGGATTAATTCGAAAGATTCAAATAGTTCGAAAATTTCAAATAGTTCGTAAAAATCGAATGGTTTGAAAGAGTCAATTATTTCGAAGGAGTCAAGAAGTTCGCACTTCCGACATCGCTGCATCAAGATGTATTTCTCATCATAAACAATGCTTAATTTGGCACGAGTTCAGTGTTTATAAATTAAACTGTACAAATCGATTCAATTAAATAAAAATGGCGCCAAAACGCGCTCAAAAGTCTATAAAAATGTAAAAAAATATCGCTTGTTGAAATATAGTTCTAAGGGTTTATAGGAGGAACAAACAGACAGACGGCTTATATTTTTCGTTAATATTAATGTTCGTTTTCTAATTGGAATTATATTTAGGCCTACTTGAAATAAATAATTGTACTAGAAACAATGATTTAAAAAATATTTTTAAATATAATATGAGATATTTTCTTAAATTACGTTCCGATAATCAGAGACAAACTTCGTCGTCACGCAATATTATGATTTTAAAGTATCTATGGGATAACAATATTAGATTTTTTTTTTTTTTTTACCAACAACCCTACATATCTACTACAACATAGAGACGTAAGGATAAAATTTTTACTAACACTTACAGATAAATAACCGTTTTTAACCATTTGCATATGGTTACCGGTCCGAATTAAATGAATATGAATATTTATTTAATTTAGATTAACTGGTAATAAATTTTCTAAAAATAGCGAAAACTCATGGTTTACAGCCTTGCGACGTCACAAGACTGTAAACAAAGAGTCGACCAATCAATGGCGTTTGTGATTACATGATATATAGAAAATATTTTCTTTATAACGTATGAATCGATTTTGATTTTTTTTTTGTTGTTTGAATGGAGAATTATTTGGAAGGCGTGTTCTTAGCAATGTTCTATGAGAATCGGTTCAAGATGGCCGCCGATACAAAATGGCGGATACACGTTTTTTCACAACTTCCTCATTGCATTTGATTTTCTTTACGGTGTTGTGTGAAATATATGAAATGCGCCGCAAACAAAACCAAAATCGGTTCATCCGTTCGGAATCTACGATACCACAGACATAAAGACACATAAATATTTCAAGGATTACACTAGTAAAAGTGATATTTTGAATAAAGTCAAAAACCCTATTAATAAGTTTTTACTACGATGGATATTTTTTTTTTAATTTTATTTTACAGCCTTGGATTCACATCCTTTAAGGCCCTGTCAAAAAATATAACAACTTAGCTTAAATCTTAGATAAAATAATTTACATTTTCCACAAAACAGTAAACATAGCATATTAAACATATAATACATACAATAATATAAAGGTTTGATACAAACTAAGTGACAACCATAGAGCAATAAATAACCCTAGACGGATGACAAATGACAGTTAATAGACACAACGCCCTCTGTCTCAAGTTTGCAGTAATCTTCTCGATTATTTCTCGAGCATTCTATTAACGATTGAAATAAAAAAAATAATTAGGTTAAGTTAAATAATACTAAAAATTGGCACTGTAGCAAATAAGTTAAGCCCGATTTTAAAGATTTAAATCCTTTATTATTGTTCCACCGCAAATTAGCCTTTGACTGCAATCTCAGCTAGGATGCTTTCCAAGAAAGTAGCGGGCTAACCTGTTATCGGACCGGAACGCTAAATTGCTTGGTGGTACGATTTTGCCGGTAGGGTAACCACGGCCAAAGTATCTCACGAGACCAGACCAGAGGAAATTAAGAAATTATAAATTCCCTCACCTCCCAGTCATAAGACCCCACAAGCGCTTATTACGCTATGCAGGTCAACAAAACCGTTATTATAGAGATTGCATCTACTTTGTGAGGGTGTGCGAATTTCATTGGAACGGAATTGAATTGAATATTTTACAAGATATTCGAATACGGATTAATTCGAAAGATTCAAATAGTTCGTAAAAATCGAATAGTTTGAACGATTCAATTAGTTCGAAAGAGTCAAGAAGTTCGCACTTCCCACATCCCTGCATCCAGGTGTATTTCTCATCATAATTACTCAATTCCTATTGCACCAAAAGTCATTTCCTACATATAGTATTTTAATTATGCAATGACTCTTATGAAAAAAACATAGTCAGTCGAAATGATGATAGAATTCCTTTAAAAAAGCGAATAGTTCGAATGGAATGTCTATTCAATTTGAATGGAATGAAGTAAATATAGTCCGCCCAATTAGCCCGTTTATAAGCACATCCCCTAAGAGGAGGCTCTATATGAGTCATATACTCGTTGCTATACTCATTGCGAGTAGCGGCGCGCAAGCGAAACCGTCGTCGAGGGAGAGACCCCGAACTCAAGACATATTCGAGAAAGTCTACTACAAGTTAGCCCTTGACTGCAATCTCCTCTAGTGGTAAGTGTTGATGCAGTTTAAAATGTTAGCGGGCTAACCTGTGGGGTGCGGGGTGAGACGGTTACATCGAAGATCGTACCGGAGCGCTGAACGATGAACAAAATACTTAAAATAAAAAAGAAACTTCTTCAGCTCCTAGCTCGTGTAGACGATTCAGACATTTAAATCGCAAAAGTTCGTGGGGTGTACCTGAAAACATATAAAAGGTTAAATCTATCTGAATAAAGGAAGGCATTTGTTCGATCTACAGATTTTAAAATAATGACAGTGACTGACTATACCAGTACATATTTGAAAATTTAATGTACGTTCATAAAAACATTTCTAAATTTAAGAAAAAATGTGTCTGCAATAATTTAAACATTAGAAGTAGAAATAAACTTACAGTGCAATATACTAGGTTACGTAAAATTCATAATTCGTTCAAAGGAAATTGCATACAATTCTACAATAAACTACCCATTGACATCTTGGAGATGTCTCTTAAAAAGTTCAAAGTTTGTATTAATAGGCTTATAGAAAAGTCCTATTATAGTATTAAGGACTACGTAATCGATAAAAAATTATTGCTCTAACCAGGTTGCTCTTCTAATAATTTTAAATGACAATGTGAAATGGTGATAACAAAAAAAAAACACACGGCAAGTTTTATATGGGTTTCTTCTTAAACCAGGACGCGTTTGGAACACTCGTAGCTTTAGTTTTAAGTTTACGAATGTGGTTGAATTGGCCATCATCTCACTACCGTGTAATTCTCATGTAATGTACGCATGAAAGTGCCACCTATGGGCCGGGCCTACTTAAATAAAGATATTTCTAACTTTGACTTTGGCTTTTCTTTGAATCAGTTATTTTTCCGTATGTGTTTGTGTGTGAAAAACACTATAGTAGCAGGGCTGTAATTTGTTTCTGGCGTATGTACAGACGAAGTATCTAGCGTTTCCATGGACACTGCCTGTGGTAGGCTTCTTGGTTTAGATCTGTAAATTTTATATTCCGCACCATGTTTTATTTTTAATTTTATTTTTATTTTGTATAGACTGTGGCATGGACGATGTAGTCGCAAACACGTCTGTGAGCACACAGGGTCCCCCTGAAAACCAGCGCCGCAGTTTGCTGCGGCTTCGTGCTGAGGTGGAACCCTATTTGTCCACATGCTTTTTGTATTATAATTGTAAGCGATTTTGTGGGCAAATAAATAAATTTCATTTCATTTCATTAAATTTCATTTCACTTTGACTTGGAGTACCGATGGACGTTGGGGTCTTAAGGTGCTGGAATGGACCCCGCACCGGTAAACGCAGCGTAGGTCGTCTCCCAACGGGGAGGACAGATGACATCAGGCGAGTCGCTGGGGGTCGCTGGATACAAGAGGCCCAGGACGTTGGATTGGGAAACTCCCTACAAAAGACCTATGACCAGCAGTGGACGTCCGTTAGTTGAATTGACTAATAAAGGAATCTGGAACCCTGGTCGGTTTTTACGTGGCATCGTACCGCAACTAGAAACGACATAAGTTGTACGACATAAGGCGCAGGGGAAAAGTTATAAATGCCCAAATTCCCGGGGTTGGACTCCGAGAGCTCCCACTCATAAGACCACAGGGGGTATAAAAAGGACCGATGGTATAAAAAGTATAGATGCATTCATTTTAATACCCTGATATTTTTTTGGGGAAATAGCTGTAGTAAATTACGCGGTGACAACCGCAACTGTATGTAACCTATCGAAAACCATTAATTAAATAGTAAAATGTCGTCGTTGGAAAAGAGCAAATTCCGAGTTTATTGTTTAACGAAATACATGTTTTAGAATTTAGACAAATACAACCCCCAAAGGGGTTAAACAGGGGGTGGAAGTTTATTTTTAAGAAAGAGTCAGTCAGTCAACTCAGCAAATAACGGTCCGTTTTAAAAAATCTGTTTTGCATTAGATAGCTGAATTCTTGAGAAAGTCAGACGGTTAAGTCGATGCGGTGGGTCGGGGTATATTATACAACGTGTAATCGAATTACGATATAATTTTCATCAGGAATCTCCCTGTTAAAATATTAAATCAAAAGAAGCATACCTGTTTACTTAAAAAAACTATTACCGTTTCGGTTTCACAGATAAGTCTCAGAGACAGTAAATAATGTACCTCTAAAGCCTTTGTAGTAATATTTCGGTTTTCATTCACACGTTGTATTAGAGAGTGGAAGGAAGTTTATATGGGAATTATAAGAAGTTATTCTACGAATGAATTCAAATAAATCAGTCTTGAATTTGATGGTGCCTTACTGAACGCCATAATCGTGGATTCTGAAGACAGCGTATTGCTCATTCCGGAAGACTTGGTAGAAGTGCTCCACAGGTTCAGTAAGTAGTACGTGGCACAGTTTCGGGTTCGATTTCAGCGCGGGTGTATCTATATCCCATATGTATTCGAATGTGCATCCCCTTCTGAAAAAAAAAAAGCGTGTGATTACAAAAAAAATTTAGTTTTATTTTTTAGATTCTGCGATCTACCAGATAAAATACGTGAGAATAATTATAAATAATATATAAATAATAAATATACTACGACAATACACACATCGCCATCTAGCCCCAAAGTAAGCGTAGCTTGTGTTATGGGTACTAAGTCGACTGATGAATATTTCTATAAACAATATACATAAATACTTATAATATACAGATAAACACCCAGACACTGAAAAACATTCATGTTCATCATATAAATATTTTCCAGTTGTAGGAATCGAACGGCCTTGGCCTCAGAAAGCAGGGTTACTGCCCACTGCGCCAGACGGCCGTCTCTCAATAACTTCAAAGTTTATATAAAACATAAGTTTTATATAAACTCGACTGTGAGATGGTGATAACAAAAAAAAACCTGGCTAAGTTTGTTGTTGGCTCTTCTTAGACCAGGGCGCGTTTGGAACCCCCCTAGCTTTAGTTTTAAGTTAACGAATGCAGTTATCACCATCACTGACATAAGTGTAACATGTTAAATGTATGAACGGTTCATAAGTGCCTGTGATAAGGTCTACATAAATAAAACACATTTGAATTTGAATTTGAATTTGCTGCTTGGAAGCAAGCTCCGCTCTCATCTCTCAGAAGATTAAAAAAATATTACATATATATATATATATATACTGTAATATTATTAATATTATGTTGAAAATGAGCAATCTGTTGAGTTTCTTGCCGGCTCTTCTCGGTGGAATATGTCTTCCGAACCGATGGTAGAGTCATTACACACAGACTGACTAGACGTTACAAAAGTCCTTGTAAACTGGGCCTTTGAATTGATAAATGAATTTTGAATTTTTGAAATAAATATATATAACATAATATATATTGTAATCACATATAATAATTATAATATAGTTTATTTCTTTCGTCTAAAATTGCACATATAATGAGTTGACCAACTGGCTATCCTAGCTAGATTTTATCTGTGTTAAGGATAACCAGCCCTCACCCCCGGAACATACATAGACAGATTGAAATTAAGACATTACTATTATGTAGCATATAATATATAAATATATTATTACAATATATAATTTGCAACTTAAAAAAAAAAAAGGAAAATAATAAAAATAGGAAAGTGTGTGTGTGTGTGTGTGTGTATATGCGCGTGCGTGAATGCGGGCGTGCGTGAATGCGTGCGTGCGTGCGCGCGAGCTTGCGTGCGTGTGCGTGTGTGCGTGTGTAAATAATATTTGAATCATATACCCGCTCTTCCCATAGCAGTATTTGGTCTCGACGATCAGATGTGTGGCTTTCAGTCGATTCATCTCTTCGTAGTAATGCTGAGGTGTGAACTTGCCGTACATTTTGTACACCGTATACGCGCGTAATCTGTAACAACACTTGCATTATTAATATATCTGACGGCCGGTTGGCGCAGTTTGCAGCGACCCTGCACTCTGAGTCCAAGGCCGTGTTTTCGATTCCAACTACTGAAAAATGTTTGTGTGATGAGCACGAATATTGAATATTTATGAATGAATGAATATACTTTTATTGCACACCACAAAAAGTACATAAAACAAAAAGAAAAGTATAACAAAACAACGTATACAATTTGGCGGCCTTATCGCTACATAGCGATTTCTTCCAGGCAACCAATGGCGGAGATAAAAAACAGTTACAGAAAAAAGTTAGGTGTTAGGTATTTATGTAAATTATTCATAAAAATATTCATCAGTCATCTTAGTACCCATAAAACAAGCCACGCTTTCAGCTTGGGGCTAGATGGCGATGTGTGTATTGTCGTAGTATATTTATTGATTTTTTATTTATATTCATTAACGATACTTCAAATGAAGTAATAAAGACGCGCAATGCAATGCAATTAAAATCACGTGACTCCTGTCACCTTATTAGGTAAGCGTCGCGTGGCGTAGGTGCTATGTGCGTGTCGGTCTTTGATCTTCAATAGGGTTGTCAAACGCTTAGAATTTTATGAATTCGTTTGTATGGAGAAATAAATATGCTTCTTCAGATTTATAATTTTTCAAGGTGACTCCTTATGAAATATACTTATGCCCCCTTCAACATTGTTTTGTAATTCAGTTACACGTTGTATATATTTGATTATATATGTTCATTTATTTATTTTGAAAGTATATATTTATTAGAACACACATAGCACTTTCCCGGTCTCATGTCAAAGGTTCTTTCATTTAAAGGTTGCTTGTGAGAGATTGCTTTTTTTTTTAACTGTAACAGACTAGCGCTTGACCACAATCTCACCTGACGGCAAGTGTGGCGTGCAATTCATACATGCACAAAAGCATTGCCTATCCTAATATTTATATATAACTCCTATAGGAGGAGAATTTTTGGCGTTTCATGCAATTTTTCTGGTGTATGCATACCCTGGTAAGCAACCCAGTGAACGCCACTGCTAATGGCCTAAGATGGGACGCGCCTGGAAGATGCCTATTTATTTTTATTTCATTTTTTAGTTTTAAAGATAAAAAGGCGGCCTTATTGCAAGCAATAAGGTCGCTTTTACATTTATTAATTTATTTCTTTATTCTTGTTTTTTTTGTGTTATCTGTATTATTTTGTTTTTTATTTTTTTATTTATTTATTTATAATCTTTATTTGTACACCACTCAGAAAAACGAGACGAAAAAAATAACAAACACATGAAGAATGAAGCAGGATACAAAAGGCGGCTTTATCGCTAAGTAGCGATCTCAGCCTCAGTTTTCCTAATCCTAAGGTTGCCTAACCTTAGGATTAGGAAAACTATAAAGAAAAACGAATAGGTGGGTTAAACTATTTAGTACATACATACAAATTTTTTGTATTGTTTCTAAAAGGACATCAGACGTGAGACGAGTCGCTGGGTGCCGCTGGAAACAAGCCGCTTGGGAATCGGAATTCCGTATAAAAGACTTGTCAATCGTCTGAAGTGATTATCATATAATAAATAAATAGTTACCTGGCGTTTGTATCTTCGTAATGCGGATGAGTGACGACGGGGTTGCGAGTTGCCAACATCACTGTGGCCGACATTGGCATCGAACCTGCGTACACGCTCACTCTCGGTCCCTGAGAGATCCATTTCAACAACTCCTCTTGCTGGTACTCGTTGAATTCACCTAGAACATTCCAATTTTTTAAGACATTTGATCGGAGAATCGAATGCAAGATGGAACAATACCAACGCAATACATGCAATCAAATTGTTTCTCAAGTCATTAGACAAGAAGAAGACAAAACAACTTATGTCACAGAGCAGAACCAATATAGCACTGGTAGCAGGCATAACCACAGGACATTGCCTGTTAAACCTAACTGTAATAAAAATTACAGAAGATCCATCCTGTCCAGATTGTGGTGAGGTGGAAACCAGTTTTCATTTCATAGCTGAGTGCCCAATGTACGCGCTGGTAAGATGGGAACTACAAGGTAAGGACAGTATTAGTGTAGAAGACCTAGCAAACCTTTCTATAGGGGACATCCTGAGGTTCACAAAAGAGACTGGTAGTTTTCAGGGGGATGTTGTCGGGACACCAGTAAACCTGTGTCTCAACATAGGGATAAGGGTGGAATAGTCCTTACAGAGGACTGATAAACATTCTTGCAATGACAATAAATCCCTCAATAATCAACCCCTCAATAAATCGCAATTAATATTATAAACGTCAATGTAAGTTTGTTTGTTACGCTTTCACGCAAAAACTACTTAACCGATCCTCATGAAACTTATCCCGAAATTAAGCTCGGTTCCTTTGGGAGAGGGGATGAAAGTGTTTGACGATTTTACACCATAACTCCGACGAATTATAACCGATTTAAATAATTATTTTTGTACTATAGAGGTTATAATATGTGTTTAATTTCGCCCAAACTTTGTGTAGATCTGATGAATGTGGTTGTAGATAGGGGGCAGAACTCCTCAGCGGACAGCAGCAAACCCCTCATTTAAAACTTAGCGATACTGGGTGCTTTAAATTTTCTTAGAACTACATCTAAATTGAATGCCACATCAAAAAACTAAATCAAACGCAGATGAAGTCGCGGGCAACAGCTAGTAAATTATAAATGAGCCATTTGATTTCATTGTAAACTAACAGACTGAGCATAGCACTTGTATAATAGTAGTTAGCTTTTTGTGACAGAGCTCGTCCGGGGAAGTACCTAATGCCGCCATGCTTATGTCTGCCGCTAAGCAGCATTTTAGGCATAGCGTGTTCCGGTGTGAAGCGTCCGGGGAAGTACCTAATGCCGCGATGATTATGTCTGCCGCTAAGCAGCATTTTTGGAATACTGTGTTCCGGTGTGAAGCGTCCGGGGAAGTACCTAATGCCGCCATGCTTATGTCTGCCGCTAAGCAGCATTTTAGGCATAGCGTGTTCCGGTGTGAAGCGTCCTGGGAAGTACCTAATGCCGCCATGCTTGTCTGCCGCTAAGCAGCATTTTTGGAATACTGTGTTCCGGTGTGAAGCGTCCGGGGAAGTACCTAATGCCGCCATGCTTATGTCTGCCGCTAAGCAGCATTTTTGGAATACTGTGTTCCGGTGTGAAGCGTCCGGGGAAGTACCTAATGCCGCCATGCTTATGTCTGCCGCTAAGCAGCATTTATGGAATGCTGTGATCCGGCGTGAAGCGTTCGGGAAAGTACCTAATGCCGCGATGAATATGTCTGCCGCTAAGCAGCATTTTTGGAATACTGTGTTCCGGCGTGAAGCGTTCGGGGAAGTACCTAATGCCGCGATGATTATGTCTGCCGCTAAGCAGCATTTTTGGAATACTGTGTGCCGCTCTGAAGGGTGCGGTTGCCGGTGTGATTACAGGCTCATGAGGCTTAACGTCTCAGGTTGATGGACAAAGGGCGGCAGTTTGAAGGACCCGTTTCTTGCATGCCCTGCGAAGTGTTGCTGCTCTGTTTTCCGCCAACCATCACGATGCCATCTGCCTAGTCCGCCAAGTATCACTATAGAAACAAAAAAAAAAAAAAAAAAAATGAGCGATAAAGCCGCCTTTGTATTCCGCATCTTTCTTTGTGTTACTGTTTGTGTTTTTTTTTTTTTTTATTTGCATGTGCAACGCGTAAATGATAACCGAAATAATACTTCACAGGCCTTAGAGGTACATTATGCACATTATGTCTCTGAGAATTATCTGTGAACAAAACTGTCTTTGTTCCAGCAGTGGACTGTTAAAAGATTCGATGAATTAAATGAATTAAATGAATGAAACGAATGAAACGAACGAAATGAATGAATTGAATGAAATAAATGTAATGATTGAAATGAATGCAATGAGTGCAATGAACGAAATGAATGAATATAATGAAATTAATGAAATGCGGGAAATGAATTAAATGATTGAAATGAATGAAACGAATTAAATGAATGATTTGTATGAAATGAACGAAATGAATGAATATGAACGGCGAAACTATGCACTCACCTTCGTGCGATAAGTCCTTGGTGACGTTCACTGTGAGCTGACTCAAAATCGGTATAATCATGATAGCGTACACCCAGTAAGGCTTTACGTACTTGGACATGAATTTCGGGAGTCTGAAAAATTTTAACGTCATTTTCAATAAACCTCGAATTACGCTTTTTTTTGTATACTAAAGTGAGCGTAGCTTGTGTTATGGGTACTAAGATAATATATGTTCTAATTCACATTTTACATCAATAATAAATAAATAAATATTTTAGCGGTTTTTTGTTACTGCCTATTCAGAAATTAATTCCTACTTGCACCTGCCCAGCCATTTCAGAGATTAGCCGGAACAAACTGACAGACAGTCGGACAAAATATGTCAAAAAAAAATATTTTCGTGTATGTACCGTATATACGAGTATAACCATATACTATACGTATTGACGGCCGATTGGCGCAGTTTGCAGCGACCTTGCTTTCAGAGCCCAAGGCCGTGGGTTCGATTCCCACTACTGGAAAATGTTTCTGTGATGAGCATTAATGTGTTTAGTGTCTGTCTGTCTATATGTATATTCTAAGTATTTATGGATATAATTCATAAAAATATTCATCAGTCATCTCAGTACCCATAACACAAGCTACGGTTACTTTGGGGCTAGATGGCGATGTGTGTATTGTCGTAGTATATTTATTTATTTATATACATGTAGTAAAAATCGGTTATTGAAATATAAAAAAAACAGACACTCAATTTTATTATTTTTTTTTTTTAATAATCTTAATATAGATTATTAAAAAAAAAAAGCTACACTATCGCATTAGGTTTGAGTATTCTGTAATGATAGTGTTAGAATCCCTACTAATATTATAAATGTCAAGGTAAGTTTGTTTGTTACGCTTTCAAGCAAAAACTACTTGACCGATCCTCATGAAACTTTGTACACATATTCTTGGGAGTGTTAGAAGTAATATAGGATACTTTTTATCCCGACATTACGCTCGGTTCCTTTGGGAGAGGGGATGAAAGTGTTTGACGATTTTACACCATAACTCCGACAAATTATAACAGATTTAAATAATCATTTTTGTACTATAGAGGTTATAATATGTGTTTACTTTTGCCCAAACTTTGTGTAGATCTGATGAATGTGGTTGGAGATACAGAACAGAACTTCTCAGCGGACAGCAGCAAACCCCTCATTGAAGGCTTAGCGATACTGAATACTTTAATTTTTTTTAGAACTACAACAAAATTGAATGCCACATCAAAAAACGAAATCAAACGCAGACGAAGTCGCGGGCAACAGCTAGCAAGAATATAAATAAAAAAAAAAAATAAATGAATTTTGAATTTTTAACTTACACACGGAAATATTTCTTCACGACCAACGACGACAATATGCACATCTGCGTAGTGAGCAATAGCTTTAGCCTCATCACAAGCCCCGCCATCAGACCAAAGACCGCCATCATCGCCAGATTATAAAACACAGCCGGATCTATTTTCAAATTTCTGACATAGACCATGAGTATATCTTTTTTGTCCTTCGCCACGTTAACTTGTCTATTGTTGGCTGCATTGCGTCTATTGTTGTCTATGCCGTTGTGCAAATACTGATTGGCAGAACGCATCTCGCTCTCGCTGCGCACGTACGCGTCTTTAATCCAGAAATCGACGACGTTAACGGAAATTATCAAAACGATGGGCACCAACAGTGTTTTCGACATATTTATAATTGTGCTCAACGGCATGAAGTCGAACACATCCGAGCATGTGTAAATGAGAGTATGGAAGCTCTTGTGATCTGTGAACTTGGAATACAGAATGTCCCACACGTGGGTGTCCTTGTCTGGTTTTCCACGCTTCAAAGAGCCCCACAGGTAGAAAGCCACGAACGTTGTCGAAAAAATCCTCGGAAAAACGAGTAAGCATTCCGTTATAAAGTCGTAACGGTTCCGGACGTCTACCCGCGCGTATTTACCCACCAGAGAATAGACGGCTATAACGCCGAAATAGCACGCGTGCAGTGACGACATCGGCGAAGCGTTGCATTGAAACAGAAGTGCGGCCGCTTGCAAACTGCATATATGGTTGTGCACGAACACGGATAGAGTTTTCCTGTCTATTATACACATTTGCTCCATCACAAAGAAAATGGCGACCTGCGACATAAATATGTACGGTGTGAACTGCCAGAATATGAGACTGGCTGTGTTGAGGAATAGTATCGGCACCTGGAACAAAAAAGAAAGTCGATAGAGAAACATTATTTAATGTTATTCATTTATTTATTTATTGATAATCATTCAATCAAACAAAAATACTTTATAGCACACAAGAAAAATAAAAGAGACAAAAACCACAAAGGTACAATTAAATTTGTATAACAAAGGCGGGAAGAAAAAAAAAAATAAAAACAATGCGCAAAACTCTAAGAATATACATACATATTAATAATTACAAAAATTAGAAAAACAGTACATTTATAAAATAAAATGATAACAAGCGTACCCAGCCGTAAATTTTTAATTTAAGTCTCGACATAAGGTCAGTCTAAGTCACTTTGTATTTTTAAGAAAGCTGCCATAAACCACTATAGTTTGCATTGAAGATGACTTGTTATAGTATTTACTATTGTCATTGATTTATGATATGTTATAGTATATATTAGTTTATTATTATTTTTTTTTCTAATATTTATTATATTATGTATTATTTTATTTGTGTAATCTAGTTTATGTATTAGTATGTAGTTATTAGTATGTATTTTATTGCACAACCTGCAGTATGTTATCCTTTTGTTTTCCTTATCCTAAGGTAGCCTGGAAGAGATCGCTACAAAGCGATAAGGCCGCCTTTTGTATACTTCTTCTGTCTGTGTTTTCTTTTATTCTTCTTCTGTATTTTTATTTGTGTGCAAATAAAGAGTATAAATAAAATAAATAATAAATTATATATTAAAACGTTTATTTCTCTCCGTATTCATTCCCATCTATTCTCTTCTCGAGCGGGTAAAGATCATTATCTACACCCATGTACACCCAACAATAGAATATCATCATAGTAAATAAAAGCTGTATTTGACAGTTTGACAGTTCAAAAATAGGAGTGCTCAGATCGTCACCAAACTTTAAAGGATTACTCGCCAGGTCAATCCGGAGATTCCCTGAAAGTTTAATTGAAATCGGTCCAGCCGTTTCGGAGCCTGTACGGAACATACCCACACACTTTCTCTTTTATATATATAGATGGACAACCAACAGTAGATACATTAAAACTAGCTCTTTTTTTTGGAATGAGTCACATAGTAATTGTTCAACTATTTACAGGTTATCACAGCATGCATTAAAATGTAAAAAGTCATTCTTATAAATTATAAATTAGGTAGAATCACTACACACAGACAGACATGACGTTTCAAAAGTGCTTGCTTATATGGTATGGCGTGGTATAGAGATGTGTTGCGTGGTGTTTGGCAATGTTGCATGGCGTGGTCTGAGATGTGCTGCGTGGTGTGTCGCAATGTTGCATGGACTGGTCTCAGATGTGCTGTGTGGTGTGTCGCAATGTTGCATGGACTGGTCTCAGATGTGCTGTGTGGTGTGTCGCAATGTGGCATGGCGTGGTATTAAGATGTGTTGCGTGGTGTGTCGCAATGTACACATTTTGTATATAATAACGCATCAAAAGTGCCATCTATGTGCCTATTTGAATAAAGAAATATTTGACTTTGACTTTGTTGCATGGCGTGGTATTGAGATGTGTTGCGTGGTGTGTCACAATGTTGCATGGCGTGGTATTGAGATGTGTTGCGTGGTGTGTCACAATGTTGCATGCACAGTGACTGGTACTGGTATCATACAGGCATCACGCGTAACTTGAAACCACGCCATGCAATCCACAACGCCACGCTCTCTGACACCACGCCACTCATGTCAATAGGTATTGAGTGCCATGGCGTCGGTTTACGTGTATGTGTGTGCGTGTGGTTTCAAATTGCATGGCGTGGTTTCACGCTGCATGGCGTGGGGTGTTTCGAATAAATACCTGAAGAAGTAATAAAGCGGTTTTCTTCCTCCTGAGCTGTACCGACTGCAGCCAGCACTGCAGGAGGATGAAGGGCATCGCAAAGTTCTCTCTCTCGTTGGGGGCCCATTGGACTCGCGTGGATTCCGAGTGGTTCGCGAAGTATTGCAGCACCGCCATTAGACCACCGAGGATACTGTCACTGTGGAGGAGACAAAGTTTTTTTTTTTTTTTTATATTAATAGCGGGCCAACGAGCCGGTGGGTCACCTGATGCTAAGTGAGCACCAGAGGAGTAGGAGTGCGTTGCCGGCTCGAAGTTAAGTTAAATATACTACGTTACATAAAATTCATAGTTCCAACTACCCATTGACATCTTGGAGATGTCTCTTAAAAAGTTCAAATTTTGTATTAAAGAAAAGTCCTATTTTAGTATAAAGGACTACGTAATCGATAATAAAGCTTGGGTGCGAATGATTGCTCTAACCAGGTTGCTCTTCTAATAATTTTAACTGGCAATGTGAGATGGTGATAGCAAAAAAAAAACACCCGGCTAAGTTTGTTGTGGGCTTCTTCTTAGACCAGGGCGCGTTTAGAACTCTCGTAGTTTATGGTTTAAGTTGGCGAACGAGGTTAACACCATCCCCTTACAATTATGCAAACATACAAGTGTGAACGCTTCATAAGTGCCTGTGATGGGCCTACACGAATAAACACGCTACCATCTTGGACTGCATCGTCACTTACCACTGTGGCATAAAAAAAAATTAAAAAAAAAAAAAAACAAACTCTTCACCTACCTTAGCACGCAAGCGTGCATGAAAATTGCAGCAACGGAAACTCCCGCCAACAACCAAACTGCTTCCAGATAAAAGAATATTGGCACACCGATCCCGATGCAGGTACGTACAGCGTCGTGGCCAGCGTCTCTTACAACCGTGTAGCACTCTATGTGGTCAGTGTTGTTCAGCGAGCGTTCGTAATACCTGTACAGTGTACCTAGCATCACCTGAAAAAAAAAGGGAAAATTTATTTAAACATCTTTATTGCGTAGTAAAGGGGAAACTAAAAATATTACTTAAAAAAAAATAAACGGTTGCTCGCGTCCGTCGTCCGCGTTTGTTACGGTTTTTTCCCGGGATAAAAAGAAAATTACTTAAAAAAAAATAAAAGGTTGCTCGCGTCCGTCGTCCGCGTTTATTACGGTTTTTCCCGGGATAAAAAGAATATTACTTAAAAAAAATAAAAGGTTGCTCGCGTCCGTCGTCCGCGTTTATTACGGTTTTTCCCGGGATAAAAAGAATATTACTTAAAAAAAATAAAAGGTTGCTCGCGTCCGTCGTCCGCGTTTATTACGGTTTTTTCCCGGGAGAAAAACAAGCCTAAGTTACTCTCCGACTTTTCAACTACCTCTACGCAAAAAGACACGGTAGTGGTCTCCACAACAACAAACTAGATGGCGCCACAAATATCCTGCATCTCGCTAACGAAGTGTGCTCACAGACATTGACCATTTAAAACGTGTAAATGAAAACCGAAATAATACTTCGCAGGCTTAAAAGGTACATTATGTACTGTCTCTGAGACTTATCTGTGAAACCGGTACGCGTCGCGTAGCGAACGTACTATTCCCACAACTGGAAAACTGGTCTGGGTGGTTATATGTATATTATTCATACAAATATTCATCAGTCATCTCAGTACCCATAACACAAGCTACGCTTACTTTGGGGCTAGATGGCGATATGTGTATTGGCGTAGTTTATTTATTATTTCTATCATTTATTATTTTTCTTTTTTTTTTAAATTATTAACAATGCTTAAGAATAAATTAAAAAAACACTATTAAAAATTTATAAAAAAAAAAACTTCCACTCTCCGCTTGCGGGGCTTTTGAATGCCCAAGCAACCGGTGGTCAGGGCTCCAGAGTGAGAAACCTCCTCACAATACGCGCCGTTTCAAGGACTACTGCCTTCTGTATCCGACCCTTGATCCAACAACCAAGCGAAAGCTTCTTGAGATGTTGGTCGAAGCTTTTCGTGAGAAGACCATTGACCGAAACGACTATCGGAACAACAACGGTCGACTCAACATTCCACATGGCGGTAATCTCGTGAGCAAGGTCCAAGTATTTAGATACTTTTTCCTTTTCAGCTTTCACCAGATTATCGTCATGTGGAATAGTTATGTCAACAAAATGTTATGTTAAAATATTATTATTTACTATGCGCGTGTCGGTCTTTTATCTTCAATAGGGTTCTCATTAGTAAACACTTCAAATGTTTTGAATTTGTTTGTATAGAAAAAAGAAAGGGGCTTCTTTTGATTTGATATTAATATTTTTACAGGGTAATTCCTTATGAAATGTAGTTTGGACCCTTATGGGGAGACATTATTTGGAATATGTATTCATCAAAATTTTTTTTTTTTCTATTGTTATCCTGCAATCAGTCCTTGACAATGAGCAGATGTGTTCATAGATATTTTAATTATTTTATGATAATTTCTCATTGGAAATTGTCATATTGAGGAAAGACTGGTTTAGCATTTATTCAGGTCTAGAATTTTTTTTCTTTTTAGCCCGCTGCGACAATCTGGTACGGTGAGTTAAACTGCCAGCTGGTTGGGAGGGTGCCTAAATAGTATTTGGTATTTACTACTACACTGTTGCAGTTCTTCTTCTTTTACGTTCGTGATCCTCATATGCTCATGGATCTCATTGTTCTTTATAAACCAAGGGGAGTTTTTTATTTGTTTGAGAATAGAGTCTTCAGCTCTTTGGATTATTTTGATGTTGGAATCACAGGCGGAGCCCCAGAGCTGTAATCCGTATGTCCATATGTGTTTGAGTGCTGTTTTGTATATCAGGAGTTTGTTGTCTGTAGACAGCTTAGAGTTTCTAGCAAGCAGCCAATAGAGATATATTAAATATATAGAGATTCATCAAAATAGCATAATCTTTTGCTTTAATATTTTAACAGGGTGTCCTTATGAAATATACTTATGGATCCTTCAATATTAATAGTTTGGAGAAAAAGTTTTTTCTCATTAAAAATAATATATTGAGGAAAGATACAGTCTTTCCTCAATATGACAAATTTCTAATTATATATATATGTGGGAACTTCTACTATTATTTCTAATTATATATACTACTAGCTGTTGCCCGCGACTTCGTCTGCGATTGATATTGTTTTTAAAGTATTCAGTATCGCTAAGCCTTAAATGAGTATAGTAGTATATACATAACATGTGACTGTCAATTAATTATAGACAAATAATTTGCAATAAAATAAAATTGCGACTATAATTAAAGATCTAAGCTATCCTATCTCTTAAGTTGGACCAGACTGCTCACGGTGTGTCAATTTAATTTAAAATCGGTTAAATTGTTTAGGAGTCCATCGCGGACAAACATTGTGACAGGAGATTTATATATATTAAGATATGGGAAATTATCATAAAATAATTAAAAATATCTATGAACACATCTGCTCATAGTCAAGGACTGATTGCAGGATAACAATAGAGAAAAAAAAAAAAAAAAAACATATATATATAATATAGGTAAATAAAAATGTACCTCAGGATGTATGTTGAAACGATTAACCGCATTTACTTCATGGGGATACTCCACCAATCTGTCCATCAAAAGTTTAAATATTCCGACTTGAAATGGTCTGGTCTCAACTACAGTCTTATAAAATGAGTAGTAGAAGCCCATTTCAGTGCGCAGTGACATCTCACGCTCCAAATCCGACAGGTACAAGAAATGCTTGTCATTTTCAAACAGCGTTCTGACATAAGCATAATGGATTCCCCCGACGCATATTGCTGGAAAGAAATAATATTTAAATTTAAATTATTTGAGCTTATTGTGACAGAGCTCGTCCGGGGAAGTTCTACAGCTGTGCTTATTCCTGTTGCAAAGCAGCATTCCTGTATGCATTAAATTCATTTATTTCAAGTAGGCGAACTCTACCACCGGTTTGGAAGGCAGATTCCACTGAGAAGAGCCGGCAAGAAACTCAGCAGATTGCTCTTGTTCAACATCATTTTACAGTTTACAATGAAAAATATATTTTTAGGAACCAGAGGTAAAATTTTTATATAAAAAAAACAAATCATGACTACACACACATATATGTTTAATAGAAGCAAGAATTTACACAGAACTAATAAAAAACTCAACAGATTACTAATTTAGAGAAATTCAATTCATAAATCTAATTTACAACAAAAACAAAAATGAGCAGGTTGACTTTCCAAACGGACAGGGGTCCCCCTTAAACTAGTTGACGGTACCCGAAGATTCTCTCGAATGAAGCGCGCACCGCCTTTTATAGTCTCTAACACCACCACTACGCGTTGTCCCCTCCACGATGACGTGTTGTGACGATTTCTCCAACACGGCCTCTCCTGACTGGAGGACGTCCTCGTGCTCCGTTGTCTCATGCTGCTGGATGCCCGCAGAGCAGTAGGGCACGGGCTCCGCAGTACGTTCACGAGGCACATTGTTGCTCCTGGCAGCTTGCTCAGGCGTGGACTCCATATTGTCATCATCGTCTGCACCTGAGAACATAAAGCATCTCGGATTGGGACCTCCGTGATTATCAAGGACACATCGACCCGTGATCGATCCATGGTTGATCACAAACAAATACCAGAGAGGAAGCACGACGTTAGCTATCTCGTATAGCAAGGAACATAGGCTCGACGTTAGCTTATTCCCTACATCAGCTCACCTACATGTCATAGGCACGACGTTAGCTTAACATGAGGCTCTCACGAATGGTAGAGGCGCGACGTTAGCATACCACTTCCGAATCAACCACATAGCATATGCACGACGTTAGCGTACTATGCGGTCTTCATCACAGTGTAACAGAGGCACGACGTTAGCTTGTACACACAAATAACACACAAGCTCCCCCTCGAAGAAGGCAGCACACGTGTCAGGAGTCCATTCCCCTCGCCATGGCACCATAAATTCTGCCGCAGCCCGGGTCGCCTTTCCACACGAGCCTGCCAGCATTTGCAGCTCGACGCGACCGTGGGGAAGCGCCTTGACCACACGGTATGTCGTATGGTATATGCCCGCGCATGCCAGAGTCGGGCTTGCCAGTCGCTTGTGCCTGCTTGGCTCAGCACCTTGAGTCCGTTTACTGAAGTATGCGACTGCTCGCTTATACACCTTTTCATGAACCTGAAGAAAAACTGCACCATAACCAATAGAACTAGCGTCCGTATGGACTTCGATAGGCTAAACAGGATCGTAAATGGCTAAGACGGGCTCGCTTGTAAGTTGCGAGATAATATCTCGCCGTGCTTCTTGTTCACTACCCCATGCAAAAGGAACGCCTTTTTTTGTAAGTCAAGCAAATCCATCACTACCCCATGCAAAAGGAACGCCTTTTTTTGTAAGTCAAGCAAATCCAGCTATATATCGACGGAAGTAACTAGCTAACCCTAAAAATTGGCGAACCTGCTTAACGGTCTTTGGGATGGGAGCCTCGACTAAGGCTTGAACCTTCTGTTCGCTCGGCTGCACCTGACCCTGACTGATAGTCCTTCCCAAATATTCTATTTTAGTACACAAAAAAGAGCATTTCTTTAGATTAATAGAAAAACCAGAATCAGTTAGAGTTTGAAGTACCTTGCGAAGAATCAACAGACCCTCATGTATTGTATTGCTCAGTATAAGTACGTCATCGATATACACCAGGACCTCACCGGACTCTAGGTATGGGCGAAGTGTTTTCGACATTATCCGCTGGTAAACAACAGGTGCATTTGCTAAACCGTAAGGCATTTTCAAATATTCATAGTGCCCCTCGGGTGTAACAAATCCTGTGAGTGGTATTGAGTCATTATCCATAGGTATCTGGTGGAATCCTGTGGCCATATCGAGACTGGTGAAGAATTTATGTCTACCTAATCGATCAATATGATCATCGATCAATGGTAAAGGAAAGCGATCCTTGACTGTAATTTCGTTGAGTTTACGATAGTCAACACACATGCGGTTAGACCCATCCTTCTTTTTAACTAATAGGATAGGACTCGCATATTCCGATTCAGAGTCCCGAATAATATTTTTTTCTAGAAGATCTTTAATTATCTCGCGAACTTTTAAAATTTCTGGATGAGAAAGCCTGTAGGGCCTGTAATTAATCGGCACAGCACTATTTAATTTAATTGACATGCTGCCAGTGTTAACTGTGGATGTTGCCGTCCCAGAGATAAAAAAAAGTCTGAATATGTCTTAATTAGGTCTCGCAGCTTGCTAAAGTTTTGATCAGTTAACGACGTCTTAATCGGAATCTGCGTAGTCGGCATAGTACACATAACGTTAAAGGTAAGACGAGACTTGCTAGTAAGGTATTGCTGTTCACGGGTACGTACATAAGTAACTCCTTCGCGATTAAATACGTCAGTACCGACAATAATAGGGGTATTCATAAGTTCAGGGGATATGGCATGTAGGTCCACCTCTGAAGTAATCTCATTAAACTCTATGGCCAAGGTAACAAAATAAGTTGACTCAATTTCATTACCGCTTATACCTCGTAAAACTCTAAAAGCTGGCCTACGCGCACACTTGAAATGTCTTAGCAACGATGAAGAAATCAAAGGTATAGTTGAACCGCTATCTATAAGAATATCAACCGGAATTCCCTGTATGACTGCTACTACATCTTTATTTTTATCATAGCAGTTTTCCTGGCAAAAGTTAATGTTATTTGTGTTACGAGAATCAGATTTAAGTTTTGCAAAACAAGTTTCAATTTTATGCCCTGGCTTTCGGCAAAAAGCGCAAGGTTCGAATTTATTTAAACTCTGAGCAGAATTCTTATTGTTTTCCTCGTTGTTGCTTTTAACAGAGATGGCTTTAGACTTCTTTGAACAACGAGACTGAGTATGACCACGTTGGCCACATGAAAAACATATGCCTTCCTCAAACCTACGTTTTCGAACTTTTGCATCGTAATTTGATTTAGAAAGACGATTATAACTTATGCTATCGCCAGATTTCCTATTAAAAGATGATGTATTAGATTTCACGTAAATAGAGAAGAATTCTACTATCTCATTTGGCATTAACTTTGCATTGGCAGCAGAAGCACGAATTTGCGGATCGGTGATGCCCCGTATGACTATTGCCGAAATTAGCTCGTCACTCAACCCCCTAACTATGCGTAACTTTAGTAAGGACCGACGAGAATAGTCTGCATATGTTGGGTATTTATCAGAGTTAGAACTCATGACCTCGTATAAAATATTTGCAATATCCGGTGTCCTAGGACACAACGGTTTAAACTCTTTCTTAAAATTGCTCCAACTACGGTCATTGGTGACTCACTCATTGAGCCAAGTCCTAGCATCCCCTTTAAGACAGTTGCCGATGCGAGAAAGACACTCGTTATCGTTCCAATAGTTTGTACTCTTAGCACGGTCAACTTCCTCGCACCAGATGTCTATATCGTGGATGCTTGGATCGAAATTGGATATGTAATAAGATTGGTTGGATCTCACCGTCGTATTGATTGAACGTATCGCCTCGATGATACGATCGGTTCCGCTGGCATCGCGGTCCGTCATTGCGCTCACAGGACGCCCTGGCGAAGACTGCATAGCAGACTCTCGACCCTCCACCACCGACCTCTGTTGCTCAGCTACAGTCGCGGTCACAGGTCGCAGCCGTGGTGGCGACAGCGCAGGCAAACAGTCAGCGTTCGGTTCATGGAGTCGCGGCGGTGTGGAGCGGCGTTGCCCTTCTAATGCAATTAAAAGATTTTGAAGTTGTTGCATTTGTTCGATTAACTCTTTATTAGGGGAATTATGCCGTTTTGAAGTAAGTCTAGAATTCTACCTTCGACGCCTACGGCCAGAATCATGGTGCGGTACCATGCCCGGTAAGCGAGGCGCGGTATCTAGAGAGACTTCTCCTTTCATGACCTTGATTTGACATTTTCTTTACTGTAGGTAACAGTAAATTACGAAATATAAGCAAGAACTAGGCCCAATACAAATAAACTTTTATGCGGGTAGGTAGGCTATTATAGCAAAATAGCGAGATAGGCCAAAAGTAACGCTAAATTTGAATTCACAAATCTATTTGAAAATCACGCACAATTATATTGAAAACAGCTGTAGGTAGTTAGCAAATAAATAAAAAAAGAAGTACTCACCAGGGTTTCAGCTACGTATACTTTACCATCTAATAACTTAGACAGCACACTACTTACGTAATAAGGGACATTTAAAATTCAATTTTCAAACGCAACGATAAAAAGTAATTTGAATAGTCAAACTGCCGCACGTATTTCAGGAATGCAAAGCAAATTAGGTCACGTGATATTTTCGAATCCCACAACTGATTTTAGGAACCAGAGGTAAAATTTTTATATAAAAAAAACAAATCATGACTACACACACATATATGTTTAATAGAAGCAAGAATTTACACAGAACTAATAAAACACTCAACAGATTACTAATTTAGAGAAATTCAATTCATAAATCTAATTTACAACAAAAACAAAAATGAGCAGGTTGACTTTCCAAACGGACAGGGGTCCCCCTTAAACTAGTTGACGGTACCCGAAGATTCTCTCGAATGAAGCGCGCACCGCCTTTTATAGTCTCTAACACCACCACTACGCGTTGTCCCCTCCACGATGACGTGTTGTGACGATTTCTCCAACAATATATAATAAATTAATATTTTGTCAAAGTTAGTTTGACAGCCCAGTAGCCGAGTGGCGCAGTGGTCAGCGACCCTGTTTTCTGAGTCCAAGGTAGTGGTTTCGATTCACACAACTGGAAAATGTTTGTGTAATGAACATGAATGTTTTTCAGTGTCTGGGTGTTTATCTGTATTTCATAAGTATTTATGTATATTATTATCAGTCATATTAGTACCCATAACACATTCGACGCTTACTTTGGGGCTAGATGGCGATGTGTGTGATGTCGTAGTATATTTGTTTATTTAAAGTCAAAGTCCAAGTCAAAGTCAAATGTCAAAAATATCTTTATTCAAGTAGGCCCATAGGTGGCACTTTTGATGGGTACATTACATGTCAATTACATGGTAGTGAGATGATCGCGTCCTGGTCTAAGAAAAAGCCCACAACAAACTAAGCCGGGTGTTTTTTTTCTTATCACCATCTCACATTGGCATTTAAAATTATTACAAGAGCAACCTTGTGAGAGATGAGGGCGGAGTCTGCTTCCAAGCAGCCTTGTCGTTAATAAATTCATCAAACGTATCTATAGTAAACACGATTAAATGAGTTTTAACACATTGTTTAACACTCTCACTGCCGTGGGATCCGCTGGCGGGCCCCAAGTTTTCGAGTGCAAAGGGCCGGTCTTATTTTAAAGAAAAATTAACCAGCAGGCCGTGGGGGTCGCCGGCCGTCCCCAAAAGATTTTGTCTGTCACGCCGCTTGTAATTTTCTAGAATTTCATTGTGACGCCAGCTAAAGTAATTGTTAGTTGACCGCCGGCCGCCCCCTTGGCTCGCTGTGTGCGTCGTTTTCCCGCGCTTTCACAACTTTCGGGATTAGAGTTAATTTTTTTGTGAAGAATATTGTTTTAGAGTATGTAAAACATGTCGGACGACTCGGACTATGATCCTGATTACGTGCCTTCATCGGAATCTACTTGTAGTACCGATAGTGATGGATACTCCGATAGCGAAAGCACCGATGAAGATGTCACTGCGCAGAGTTTACATCAAACTCAAAGGGACCGCCCCGTACAACAATCGGTAGACAGTAGTGGTCAATGGAGTATACCAACTGGCTCTCGTCAAAAACAATTCCCTTTAGCTTTTACATCTGGTATAAAAAATATTCCCGACACGTGTAAGACCGAACTGGATTATTATAGTTTGTTTGTGGACGACGAAATAATTAACCTGATGGTGACCATGACTAACTGTTATGCGAATAAAACTATGATACTTAAAGTTTTGAGACGATCAAGTAGACTAGTAGATTGGAAGGATTGTGATCAAAATGAAATTAAAAAATTCCTTGGTCTGCTGATATGGATGGGTATAAAAAAACTGCCTAAGATATCTGATTACTGGAGTAAGAATATATTATACAAAAATCCCGTAGCTGGTTCAGTAATGAGCCGAAATCGCTTTGAATTGCTGCTGCGGTGCTGGCACTTTGAGGATACATATTTTTATTTGTCATCTAATGCTGGCAGACTTATCCGAGTAAAACGTCTGGTTGACTTGATAACCAAAAAATTTCAGAACTATAACACACCTGGAGAATATCTAACAGTGGATGAGACAATGGTTGCCTTCCGTGGCAGGATTGTTTTCATGCAATATATCCCTGGGAAGAAGCACAAATATGGGATAAAACTGTTCAAAATATGTGATGAAAATGGTTATGTACATGATCTGATTGTATATGAAGGTAAGAAAACGACGCCTGGCCAAAATTTGTCAAAAGATGTGGTTATGAATCTGAGCGAGAAATACTTAGATGCGGGCCGAAGTATTGTAACCGATAATTTTTATACAAGCGTAGACTTAGCAAAGTCCCTTTTAAACCGGTCTACGCATTTGCTTGGCACAGTTCGAAAAAATCGAAGAGGGTTGCCGAAAGATATTATTTCCACAAAGTTGCATAAAGGTGAGATGATAGCAAAAGAAAATGATGACGGAATTTTGGTTTTAAAGTGGAAAGACAAGAGAGACGTCCTCGCGTTATCAACAAAACATTCAGTTGGATTCGTAACAGTCCGGAGCAAGCGAAATAGGCGAAAAACTGCTTTGAAACCATCAGTAATTGCCGAATACAACAAATACAAAAGTGCAATAGACTTTTCTGATCAGATGGGCAGTTACTGTAATCCTTTAAGAAGAAATGTACGTTGGTTTCAAAAACTGGGAATTGAATTACTGCTAACTACGTCTGTCGTAAATGCCTACTTGATATACAAGTCTCGTAAAAGACTTACAACTAAAACTTATACAATAACGAAATTTCGTGAGAACCTATGTATACAGTTGATGGATTTACAGCAGCGCCGTGCTACCGACCCTGTCGTAACTAAACATGAGTTCGGAAAGAACCCATTGACTGACCATCGCAATCGATTAATACGTCGTAAGTGTATACACTGCTACGAAAGTTTACGTCAAGAAGGCAAATCAAGCGTAGAGGCGAAGAAACTTACAAAAAAAACAAGTACTGTATGCCTCACTTGCCCAACGAAGCCCAGTGTTTGCGCGTCTTGTTTTGCCAATAAGCATAGCAAATAGTATTTTTTTTTTTCAAAATGCATGTTGTTTCCTCTTTTTGTGCTACAACAATAAAGGTTTGTCAATTTAATGTTTTATTTTTTTATTTTTTCCCCGCCACACAGAAATGTAATTATTGCTCCGATTGACTTGATTTTTTTTTCAACATGTAGCTCACTATATGCGCAAGCCAATGTTAGCCATATTTTTTCGTTATTAGCAGGCCAGTAGTACAAATATCTATTTGAATTTAGGGGGTCACAGCGGATCCCACGGCGTGCTAAAAGCATTCTTTACTAGACGCCGGCGGACCCCACGGCCTGCTGCAATATTTTTTCATTTTGAGTGACGGCCTACCGCAGCGGATACGTTGGGACCCGCAGGCGGACTCCGTGGCTTACTGAACTGGAACAATGCTATATATTGCTGGCAGTGAGAGTGTTAAACTTCAAGTTTAAGGTCCAAAATTACCTTGGGAATCAGATTTTAAAAGCATATACTCAATCCCACAAATGACTTCTGCACCTTTTGCAAACGATATGCAGATGTCACTAACTTATGTCCATTTCGAGTTAGGCATTTGTTTATATCCACTTTTCGTTTATAAAGTTCAATAGATATACCAACGATACACTGTATTAGCATTAATAATTTTAACTTTATTGGGATACTCCACCAATCTGTTGTACAAAAGTTTAAATATTCCCGTTACAAAAGGTTTTGTCTGGACTAGTCTTCGGATGCCATAAACAAAACTTGCAGTTTACTATAGTCTTATGAAAAGAGTAGTAAAAGCCAATTTCAGTGCGGAGTGACATCTCACGCTGCAAATCTGACAGATACTAGAAATACTCACAATACAGTTAACTCTTGCAGGTATACACAACATTGAAGTTAGTTGGGGGTAAAAATAATTAAATTAAAAGCAAAAATAGTAAGAATAAAAGTTTTTTTTTTTTATATAAACAAATGATAAAAACAAAAATAAAAACAATTTTAAAATTATTTGTCTAAGTTCCAATTCAATTCAATTCTTGTTTATGGCATTTATCTGTGCCTACTGGGCACAATGTACTTCGCCAATGTTTTGTAGATATTATTGGAGAAGGCACGAAGGAGATTGATCGGTGAAAATAAATTAAAGTTAATTTTGAATATGTACCGTAATTTTGTATGTAAATTCTGTGACCGAATTTCGGATGGACATTTGCCCATAGTAACCACATGAGAGGTAGCTACAGCGTCACCGGGGGAGTGGGGCGAGCGCGAAAGCTCGCGAATGTAAACGAAATGTTATGCAACCTTATACATTAGCAGTTGTACAGTCGATAGCGCGATCTTAAGAACTAATAACGCCATCCAGCGGTGTATTTGGGAACTAAAATAGCCATTTTGCTCTCAGTAAACAAGTCTTATACATTTTTAGTTGTACAGTCGATAGCGCGATCTTCAACACTAATAACGCCATCCAGCGGTGTATTTGGGAAGTAAAAGTAGTCATTTTGTTCTCAGTAACCACATCTTATACATTTGGAGTTGTACAGTGTATGCCGTGATTTTAAGAATTATTATGGACTACTAACGCCATCCAGCGGTATATTTGGGAATGGTTTGTAGCCTTTGGTTGTTACAATAATAGATTTAGTAACTCTGTAGTACATTAAAGCAAAAAGTCATTTTGTCAGGGAATAAAAGCTATTTTTATTTATTTATTAAGGAAATTAAATTAATAGTTTAGTATATTACAAGCATACTATATTGTAGTCTTGGGTAGTTCGCGAATGTTGATGTTGGAAAAGAGCAACTACTGAGTTTCTTGCCGGCTCTTCTCGGTAGAATCTGCTTTCCGAACCGGTGGTAGAGTCACACAAACATACATACTTGACGTTTCAAAAGTGCTTATAAAGTAGGCCTACTTGAAATAAATGAATTTGAATTTGAATTTGAATGACCTAGGTGGGAAGAGCGCTGGTGCGAGGTGAACTATGCGAACTAGATCATTGAAAATCCTGCTCTTTACTAGACAGTGGCGCTATATGACCAACTGAGTTATTACTTTTACATGTGCGCCAAATTATTTCAAAAAAAGAACAAACGAACTAATAGACTGAACTAGTTCATCCTTGGATTATGAATTAAATTGAGTGCTCTCTGTGGTAACAGGTTAGGCCCAAGACTACTATATTGCTTCTCAGTGGCATGGTGCCTCAGCCTTTTCATGCAACAGAAAACAATATTTGAATAAATACTATATTCATGTAATTAATCTTGATAATGTTTCTTAATGACAAGGTTGCTCGGAAGAAAGCCACTCTGCTTTCATCTCACACAAGAGTTAAATTGTAAAATGAGGTTGGAAAGGAGAAACTGCCGAGTTTTTTGCCAGCTCCTTCTTGATAGAATCTGCCTTCCAAACCAGTGGTATAGTAGTGACTATAAATTTGTATTTCATGTAATTAATCTTGATAATAAATGACAAGGTTGCTCGGAAGAAAGCCACTCTGCTTTCATCTCACACAAGAGTTAAATTAGGTTGGAAATGAGAAACTGCAGAGTTTCTTTCCAACTTCTTCTCGGTAGAATCTACCTTCCAAACCAGTAGTAGAGTCACTACAAACAGATATACTTGACGTTCCAAACGTGCTTATTTTAGCCCTACTTGAAATAAATGAATTTTGAATTTTGATCATCATTGTCAACAAATTACGGGCCCACTTAAGGACACTTCATCCAAAGAACCAAACTCCAAAAGTTACATGTGCGTTCTGGGGATTGAAATTGGCTCTCCCGAAACTAAAGTCGGTGCCCTGACAACTAGGATATTACTTAGTTTGATCAGCTGCAGCCTGTTGTAGTAAAAAACTGTAAATTGGATAGATAGATCAAGGGTAGTTGATGTTCAACAATTAAAAAAAGTCATACAGAATATAACAACCTTTTGTTATCATGGCGACACAATATTTCGCAAAAATCATATTTAAACTATGAAGTAATTAAAACCATCGCAAGCCCAATGAGAGTGTGTCTCGCATTACATATTAATTAACCTACATTTAGAGAAGATTCATTAATTTAGCATTGGGTCCTAGGAACATTCTATATGTTTACTACTTGTTGAGCTTACTGTTCTGTGGATACAAGCAAAACTATGCATTGTTGGCGTTGATTATATTTATTTAAAGTTACTAAATATTGCAACCTCAAATCAAACAAACTATCCATAGATAATGCCACAGAATATATGCAATAATGCAAATTCAAAAGAGTGCCTGTAGTGAATGATTGCTTGGTTAATATGCGGTAGAAGTAGTAGCGAGAGACCAGCAAACTCTATCACCATATATTTTGGCTTAGCAAGAAGTGTAGTAAGTTCTATTGAAGAATGAGTTTGTAAAGCACTAACAGGATGATATGAAATTTGGCAAAGCATAGAAGGCAGTACAAGTATTGACCTATGTCATAAGGGGCTTCCTTTACAGATTGCACTGATCAACATTATAAGGGGTCAGTTTAAGTCTATACATCATCTGCAAGTCTCAGGAGATGCTCGGAGCTTCTCTATCTGCCACGGAATGGTCCTGGCAACCACACAGTTCATCCATTGAGCTAGGAAGTTCATCGCACAGCATACAGGATGACAGGAGTGGGATATTAATATCCCATTCCTGTCATCCTTGATAGAGCACAGACCCGCTCCAATGTGGCATGGCTGGCTTAAACACACTCATACAGACAAGTTTATCAACAGATCAACTTAATACCAGCCCACTCGCTACAGGGCCTCGTCTCCTTCCATGATTAGAAGGGTTTAGGCCGTAGGTCCACCACGCTGGAGCAGTACAGGTTGGTGGCACACGCCTTTGAGAATATTATGGAGACCTCTCAAGCATGCAGGATTCCTCACGATGTTTTCCTTCACAGTTGTAGCAAGTGATATTTGAATTGCTCGAAACACACATAACTTGGAAAAGTTAAAGGTGTGTACAGGGATTCCAACTCGGCCTTTCGAAATTGTAGCCGAAGTCTTAACTAAGCTATCACCGCTGAGAACGCCAGAGCCCAGAATCGTTTCATCTACGATTGCTTACATAGGATAAGCATAAGTGATCGATACCGCAGCCGCGCCGCGAAGACGCGCAGCTTTTCTGCATAGGGTTTTTATACGAAGGATTAAATAAACTTATTTTATCCGTCGTTTCATCCATCGTATCGTTAGCGGACAAGTCTGTATTTGCAGATAGTTTTACTTTTTTAAATTTGTCGCGTTAACATAGCCTTAGATATCAGATTTGCAGTACAATAAATTAAAAAAAAAAAAAACAAGCACTTACCCAGAACTAAAATAAAACCTCCATAAATAAATCGGCGCTTTGCGGTGTTCTTCGTGTTTTCCTCCATCTTTAACACTCTATAATATCACATTTCATTTATTATTATGGACACTGCAGTTCCTGTTATTCACTTCGAATGAAAATATTATTGATTACTGCCCGTCGCCCGACTTCAGTCCGATCAATACACGACCGACAGACGAGAAATGCCAAAGGTCACGAGTAGAGCCGTTCCGTAGAAACTCGATACTTTTGAATCGATACCAACGTTTCGATATAGGTGGGCATAACTGCTATTTTTTTTAACAAATTATACTGTTGTGCTTAATTTTTATAATTGTAAACTACTATGCTAAAATGCTATGAATTTCAAGTCAAATAATATTGCTTGTTTTTTATTGCTGTTGTTTTTATATTAGTCAGACACGCACTTTATCTCAAGTCGTATATCTATTTTTTTATTCGCACCATTTATTTTCTTACAAACAATCGACAAATAAAACTCAGCGGTAATAACTAATTAACACTTAGTAAATAAAGAGTAGTTAGTAAAAAAAGTGGGATAGATCAAAAGTTAATATAAATATTATCGTTAACAATAAAATGGGTTTATGGCTGAGTTTAGCACTGCTTTATATCTCGATTGCACAGAAATATTGAAATTTGAATTAGTTTCAATTCAATTCAATTCTTGTTTATGGCTTTTGTCTGTGCCAACTGGGCACAAGGTACTTCGCCAATGTCTTGTAGATGAAGAAGGCACGAAGGAGATTGATCGGTGAAACTAATGAAAAGTTAATTTTGAATATATACCAAGAAATAGTTGTGATTAGCTAGTTAGTTCTTTAACCTAAGGCCGCACAGACAACACATGCATATATATCTAACACGGATATTTTTTATACATTATACTTTAATTTTATTACTTACTATATATTTACATAAAAATCTACAATAAGGACTGAAAATAAACATTAAAAAACATTTAACACTCAAAGGACGGGGGACTTTGGGAGGAAGAACGTCATAGAGGGGATAGGTAAGTTTGGGACAGTTAAAAATAATATGAGTTATAGTGCCCTCATCCAAGCCAAACTCACAGATGGAGTTGTCCCTTATCCGAAGTTTGGCCAGATGTACAGGTGTTTGAATTAGTTTCATAATTGCCCGCCAATTCGAACACGTGTCGCGTGTTCCTACTTACGTTTTTAATTATTTGTCATTGCTGCCATACGCCTCAGATATGTAGCTATTTGAATAAATTCAAATTTACAAGCAATTCTCGAAAGTATTTTTATAATTAAAAAAAAATATAGACTTGTGTTGAATGGCTGTGAAGGAATTAGTTTACTTGGTGGAGAGTAAATGTGTTCTTTTTCTACGTAATTCACCATCTGGAGTTGTTACTGTGTAAGAACGTGGTTCTGGACCAAGTTTTAAATTAATACAGGGTATCAAAACATGTGGCCGTTTCTTGAAATAAATTTTATAAGTTGTTTAAAGAGCTTTGCTGTGTTGATTGTAATAAAGCGATGATTTTTGATTTTGAATATCAATGTTTTGTTTTATCAATCTCAATCTCAATGCTTTCAATTGAATTTAATTCAAAAAGTTTTTCGGTTTTTATTTTTATTAATCTCACTAGATTTAATTTAAGTGTATGGTTCTCGCTCCAGAGACGGGCGATAATAACTGCGACTCAGTCTTGCACTATAGCAGTATTATCGAATTTGGGTTTCATGATACACATTACCTTATGTTTGCCTTATTTTGTACTATTTTTAATTTGCTGTGTAACTGTTAATTGAAATAAACTTATTATTATTATTATTATTATTTTAATAATCCATCATCTTAATGTCGAACTGACTATCTACAAAATGTACTTTGGTTTTTAATCTGCATAACTGAGCTGAAGAATAATGATTTTAATTTGCAAAGTTATCTTACCATAGAAATAAAGAGTCGGTATTATCCGATAAACATTTTAAAGATATTTTTTTGTTTCTAGTGTTGAATAAGAAAAATTATTAAATTTTTTTTTTTAAGTTTTTATTAAAGCGGCCCATTGTCCGAAATAGCAATTGACAGGATACTGCGACTAGAAAATGTAGATGATACTGCTCGCTGTTGACGAGTTCACGATTGCAACTTTAGGATATTTTGAAAAGTAGTCTATGACAATTAGCTATGTACGCATTAATATCAAAGAAATCTTTTCCACCTTTTTTATGCTAAACGCTCATAATGAAATGTATCTTTACTGTAATTTCTGCGATCTCTATATCTTTGTAAATGCCAATAAACAGTTCCTATATAAGGTGCTACAACTGTTTATTTATATTAAAACCTTTAAAGTATCCACCAAACGAAAAAAAATCACGGGCTGTATATACCTTACTTTGTATTCGCATCAACAACATCAACCTTGTGGTATTTCAAAAAAAAAAGATAGGCAACGCCAACAAAGACTGCGTGCACTCATCCACTATTCGAACTCGAAACTGTTATCAACTGTAATAATTAATAAAGTTAAGAAAAATCAAATGTTTCAATGTGTATGTTACAAAATAATTTCCAACGAAATAATTATAACATTACCAGAGAAAATAATTTATATTATAACGCATGGTAGCATTTTTAATCATTTGTTAAGCTGTTAAAAAAATATATTGTATTATAGCGCCAACATATCATTCCAAATATTAATAGCATAAAATCAGTCTTGCGATAATTACTAGGTATCGATACAAAAGTACTTGGTATCGAGTCAAATCAGACTGACCTTACTTCCGAACGCAGCGGACAGAACGAGAGAGACTCTCGTTGTGTCTCGCTCGGTTATCGGTATTGCACGCCATTTTTGTGGCGTGATCTGCGCCAGCCAAGCCGAACCCGTCCGACTATGCCCGAGCTGAGTGCAAAGGGCTAGAAAGCCGCCATTTTACCGCCTACGCCTCCATACGCTTACAATAAACAATAAAAAGGAACGTGTGGATTGCTGTTTGTCTGTTTGTTTGTGTTCGCCAGTGTTCTGACCCGGAACTACACAACAATTATTGTACGAAAATATAAGTATTACACGGGTTGCGGTTCGATATTGGTATATTGTCGGTAATTATTTTACCCTCGTAATAATAATGGAGCTTATGGTGAAGTTTCGTGAGGACTCTACCATCAACGCTTCGGAAAAGCAATATTTTCGAATAGTTTATGTGCACTTGACATTTGGTTTTGGTAACTTAGATATTTAGCAAATCTACCCACTTTTTTTTCCAAGTTTCATTAAAAAAAATCTAAAAGTATCGATATCAGTAAGTATCGATACATTAAGATAATTTCTTTGAGCAGTATCGAAAAATGATTTGAGTGCTTCTGATATGCAGGCATCGATACTATGGAGGGTAGAGGTTATGGCATAAAATGTTTTTTAAGGAGTCTCTTGAAAATCGGTTGTGACTGCGCGCGCCTAATTTGAAAGGGGAGAGAGTTCAACTGAAAAGGATTTAGAACAGAAAGATTATGGGCAGGAATTTTTAGGATAAGATTATCTTCAGAACGGAGAGAGCGACAGTGAGAATAACTCAGAAACTCAAACCGTTCTTTAAGATATGGAGGAGTAGCTGAATTGAACAGAACACAGTATAAGAGAGACAGAATATAAATGTTCCTGTGTATAGGCATGGCAAAGCCAGGGAATTCGCTGTCAATTGTACACTGCGTGTGAGCTGCGTGTATAGCTTGTCTCGTGCACAGGGCTTTTATGTTGGCTGTGCGGCCGAGATGCCACCACGCAGTCAGGAAGCCAGCCGACCACGCAGTTTGTAGTTCCAGTGACAGCCTTAACGAGTGATCATTATGTTTCTATACTCTTTAGCATAGTAACTTGACCTTATAGTCTATGAAAGCAAAATTAACCCAGTGTGGCAATTACAAGGTACGTTGACTTATTATCGGGAAAATCTAAAACTGAATTTGAATTAGTAAAAGAACTAGAAATAAAACATTGAAGATTTAATAAATTGCAAAATAAAATACAACTGTAACTTAACATTAGACCAACAAAATTCAATCTGTAGCTCAAAACTAATAATATTTTAGGTAACATTTTATTTATTTTCTAAAAATAATACATTTATTTACTTTATGTCACTGTGAGTTTTATTCTACCCTAAGATGTTCTTCAAAGAAATAAAACATTTCTTTAGCTAATTTAATAACGCTAGATAAAATACATGCATACTTAATCCTAAAAAATATTTCACCATTTAATTTCTTCTAATTAAATTATACCTTTTCCTAAACGTGTTTCATTTATACAAAATGATGGTATTATAATAAGATTAAACGTTTTTAAGTACTAAACACTTAAGAATATTAAAATTATATAACTGTTAGAATTACTAATACAAAGTTCCAACATCGTGTATGACGCGTAGATGGTGTGACCACTCTTCAAGGTTTTGGAACAACTGTAATGAAAAAATCATTTATTCAATTTAATAATAAATATTAATAGCGTGTTTATATTTAACATATCTGGTAAATATGAATTTATAGTTAACCAAAGTTTAATTATTTAAGTAAGTAAAGTATAAACAAGACCATACCTGAGCACAGTACTCGCACTGGCACAGCTCTTACCATGCGCACACTAGCAGCGTCTCTGTCACACTCCACAGTCGCTGATAAAGATGTGGATACTGAATTTTTTACCTCTCTTTCCCACTCATGCCGACAAGTGTTAACAAGACCATACCTGAGCACAGTACTCGCACTGGCACAGCTCTTACCTTGCGCACACTAACAGCGTCTCTGTCACACTCCACAGTCGCTGATAAAGATGTGGATACTGAATTTTTTATCTCTCTTTCCCATTCATGCCGACAAGTTTTAACAAGACCATACTTGAGCACAGTACTCACATTGGTAGAGCTATCTTCCATGCGTACTCCTCACAACCTCCGTCATCTCAATCAACGAAGAAATAGATACCAAATAGGAAACTTGACCTCTCTTTCCCACTCATGCCGACAAGTGTTAACAAGACCATACCTGAGCACAGTACTCACATTGGTAGAGCTATCTTCCATGCGTACTCCTCACAACCTCCGTCACCTCAATCAACGATGAAATAGATACCAAATAGGAAACTTGACCTCTCTTTCCCACTCATGCCGACAAGTGTTAACAAGACCATACCTGAGCACAGTACTCACATTGGTAGAGCTATCTTCCATGCGTACTCCTCACAACCTCCGTCACCTCAATCAACGATGAAATAGATACCAAATAGGAAACTAGACCTCTCTTTCCCACTCATGCCGACAAGTGTTAACAAGACCATACCTGAGCACAGTACTCGCACTGATAAAGTTCTCTGCCGTGCGCAGCGACGTGTGCCTGCAGCCTCTCCGCAGGTAACGTCTGCCCGCACGTGTCGCACACTAGCAGCGTCTCTGTCACACTCTGTGAGGACTCAGTCGCTGATGCGGACGTAGATGCCGATGGCTGTTTACGTTTCGGCAACCGCGGCTCGTAGTATGGACACGCTGGATAGGTAAATAGTATTTGAACTGCCTCAATAATAATTGAACGACCAATCAGATAAACTTCGCAGAGCACACGTCTAACAAAACATTGCAGTCATGGCCTAACTGGTTTCAAGAGATAACGTGTGTAGAGGGTATATTGTCGTAGATCTGTCTGGTGTGGAGTGTAAAGATTAAAGAAATTATAAATAACACCATACAGATTCTCCTACTTTTCGCTGAGTTTAGCAAACTAAGCTTAATTTTGATAAAGTATTCTGTATCGTTAAGTCTCAGTTCTGTGCTCTATCTCAAATCACTTTCATCAGATCTTGACGACATTTTGGCAAAACTAAACTGATACAGTATAATAATTATTAGTACCCTATCGAGTACAAAAAGAATTGGTTTGTATTTGACAGAGTTATGGTGATAAATCGTCCAACATTTTCATCCCCTCTCCCAAAGGAACTGCGCTGAATTTCGAGATAAAAAGGATCCTATGTCCCTACCTCGTAGCTTGAACTCAAATTGTGCAAATTTTCATTAAAATTCATTCGGTAATGTCAGCGTGATGCGCGGCCCAGATACAGACAGATAGACAGACACGAGTGAAAAAATTACAGTTTTAGCTTTAGTATCGATTATAGATTTCCAAAAAAAATTTTTTAAATATCTTCAATGTACAAAATTCTAACCGTACAGTTTTATTATAAGTATCTAGGGTGTTACAATCAAACTTAGTGAAAACGGGCATTCATATTGCAAGTGGCCAATAAATGGTGCCTGGTCAACTATTCATCATTTCATTTCAACCAATTGACGTCCACTGCTGGACTTAGGTCTTTTGTAGAGAGTTCCACAATACACGGTCCTGGGCCGCTTGCCTCCAGCGACGCCGAGCGACTCGCCTGATGTCATCTGTCCGCCGCTTTGGGGACCGACCTACGCTGCGTTTTCCGGTGCGGGATCGCCATTCCAGCACCTTAAGACCAGAGCGTCCACCGGTTCTCCGAGATATGTGCCCCGCCTATTGCCACTTCAGCTTCGCGACTCGCTGAGCTATGATGTCGGTAGCTTTGGTCACGTAGAGATACTCCTAGCATAGCTCTCTCCGCTGAGTGACTCTGAGCCTTCTTACGAGGCCCATAATTTGAGACCATGTCTCAGATCCGTAAGCCATCACTGGCAACACGCACTGTTCGAAGACTCCTACCGAGTTCGAGAAATCCCTGGGTCAACTATTAAACCTGAATTGATTGAATTAAACAAAACAATCGAGGCTCCTCTACATGAATGCTCCTCTTCTCTAACGGTTGCAAGAAAGGCAACCGTTAGAGAAGAGTGGCGAAGTATTGTCAAGCGAGCCACAAAACCCAGATGACTACCACGACCAGTCTGTCAAAACTGAAACGACTAAGAAGAATTGAGTTAAACCCTAATGGTCTGGTATCCGGATACCTATATACCCGATTCTACTTACTGCCATGTCCGACGTGAGTCATGTAGAAAGTGACGAGCACTTTATCCATCGTCTCAGTGACGATCATGTGCGCGGGGCAAGCTTTACCCGTCTTATATATTTGGCGCTCGGGTGCGAGACGTTTGCCTTTGCCCTGAAAGATAAATGCATGCATGGGGCAATTTATCGCTTGGCAATCAGTTTTAATTTTATTTTTGAAGTTATACTTCTTTTGGCGCGTTACGGAATAATGATAAGAGTAAATATTTACGATGCGCGCGCGCCGTTACAAAAAACTGACACCATCAAGTTAGGAGTTAGAAGCTATAGACAACCTTTTAAGTTTTCAAAAAAAGTTTTGATTGTGTACACTTTTCATTGTCAAATTCTACGGGCTCATTCCGGTGATTTAATTGATCAATTGTACAAAAATCTCAAATTTTAATTTTGAATTAAACTTTGTTTTCTGTTAATGACATAACTATGTAATGCGTTATAATAAAACTTTCAATGTATTAATACTTTTTCTCCATTGTTAGTGTTGGTTTTTAATAAGGCGAAAGATAAAATTTTTGAAAAGATTGTTATCTTGTTACGCCAAAGAAGTATAACTTCTAACGCGTTTACATAACTACACACACATTTTTTTTTAAATTTAAAATGCATTAACAAATTTTCGGAACTGACAGGATTTGAATCAGCGGCTCTCTGGCAATCGCGGCCTGAGCTACCTGGACACTAAGCTACGGCTCTGTTACAGTCGATGCTGAAATTAGTATATGCTCTGTTATATCAGTCTCATAGCGACTCTAGCGCCACCTAGTACGAACATTGCAGTTTAATTTTGCAATCATGCTCGCAATCGTCAAGTCTTATTCGAGTTACGAACCACTTTATTGTCAAAACAAAATCGACCTAATGTTATTCATTTTGCAGTCTAAAACTTGTAATCCCATATGTATCATGCCAACAGCACTTGCTGAAGAAGGGTGGACAAATTTAATATTTAAAACAAGGTAAATTCCGTTTTCGTCCACTGCGCTAGTCTAGTCTTCTTCTACCATTTGCGATCACCAAACCGTCTGCCCAGCGTGGTGATTAACAAATTTATGACACATATGTAACATTTTACACAAATGTATGACAATAAAGACGATTTTTCTTTCTCTCTTTTCTTTCTTTCTATTATAGACTAACCCTCCCGTTGGGATAGGCTTTTAGTCCAGCAGTGGACCGTTAAAGGATATTGATGAAATTACGTACTAAGGGTACGTAGACGTCAGTGGCGTGATCGGGGTTTTTGACCGGGTTATGTATAAAGAAGGAAGATGCCATAAAATGGAAAAATTGTTCGCATTTATGAGTTTTACAAAAATTTTTGGGTAGGCAGTGCTTTTGTGCACGCCACCGTGCTAAGGGTGGAATAGTCTGACCTGGTACACATATATCCCTGACTGGCTACACATGTAGTGGGAGCGGATGCCCTCTATCGTCTGCTTGCTGGCGGTGGTCTTGCGGAACCTGTACTTCGTCTCCTCTTGGATTTCACTTTTGTACATCATGAAGTCTGTGGGGGTGTTTTTTTAACAAAATTAAAAAACATCTGTGAACTCGTTAACTTCCTTGAGGAAGTTGTGAGATCTGTGGTCTTATAAGTTGAAGCTTCCGTTTTTATACAAAATCCACACTCCATATACGTGATACACATGTTAAAGGTTTTTTGTTTGTAATTACTTCACTCCCTAATCAAGAAAATAAACGACATGATTTTTGGTATAGATTTAGTCAAGCACACAGGGGTTTAGACCACAAAAACAAAAGAACACAACATGGTCCTTCGAGCCGGATAATGCAATATCTACCATCCATAGTTCGAAACTCCAGTTGCTCTACTTGCTCAGTTACGTGGTGACGGTGGAGCAAGTGCGCGCTGAAGTTGACTCCATAGCTCACGCGTTCAGAACACAGCGGGCAGAAGAACGCTTTACGTTTTTCCACCTGGATGATGAAAGTCAATTGTTTAAGAGAAAGAAGAAGAAAAAAGAGTAAAGAGTTAGTTGGCGTGGTTTATTTTTTACTCTTGTTATTTGTAGTGCACTAGTAAAATTCAAAAATTCTAAATTCATTAATGTCAAGCAGGTCTCTTAATAGGCTGTGAAATGTCAAATTTTTTTGTTTGTAGTAACTCCACCCGCAGTTTTTTAGGCGGATTCTAACTAGGAGAAGCTGGCCAGATACTCAGCAGTTGCTCTTTTATAACATAATTAAAAAAATCATTTTTTTCATATTTTAAAGGAACAAAGCGGAGCGGCCTGCCTCCGGTTACTTACGGTACTAGATAAAGAATTATGACAAATAAAGACAAATAGTTTATCGAAAACACTTATTGACAGTACTCACGCAGTTAATATATTTAATGTAGATACTACGAACAAACATTACACGCACACAGATGCACGCACCGACGAGGCCCCAAGCTATTATCGCAGGATTTTAGTCGGAGTTCTTGCTCTGTACCCCGTCGGTGCGTGCATTTGTTTGTTTCGAACTTTTTTTCTGTAGTTTCCATACTGCTTTAGTATATTTACTGTAGCACTAATGTTGTGCAATACAAATGCTTTGGTCGGAAATAAAAGCTGCCAGCTTAGTGGCTTCCATATTTACCTATAGATCACGAGACACTGGACCTAACACCTCGGCCCATACTTGTAAAGAACATATTGGGTTTTTCTATTAAAGAAATTCTTATAATAGGTGTATCTTATTTTAGCAGTGGCGATTACTTGTCAATATAACAGCTTATATGAGATAAAATATAATAATATTGTTAGCGCAACTTACACAAAAAAAAAACTACTTTTGTCATGTAAAAGTCATTTTTTGTTCGTAGCAACACTATCAACTGTGTTAAGAGAACTATGGAGGGTAGAGGTAAGGAGAGTCATCTTATATGGGAGAAAAGTTGAAAAAGTGTCCAGTTGTTGCGCTAAATAACAGTTCAAAAATCCTCCACAATGGCGCTGGTGGATGCACACGGTATGGTATGAATGTAGCAATCGTAGATGAATTGAAGTATGCCGAGTTAAAAAATTTAATGTCATTATCGACTAAAGTAGTTTATTATTGAGAATTTCAACAACTTACGTTGTACAAAATATTGTGGTAAATATAACCTTACTTCCTTGTATCTCCATACTTCCTTGTTTATTTTTCAAGCCTACTCTAACAATATTTATATTTGGCGCTTCTTTTAAGAGTTACCCTGATGCAAATGTGGCGCCATCCTAATTTAATACATTTTGACGACCATTGCCACTATAGCAGACGAAAGAAGCAATATTCTTACTGATTTGAAAGTACACAACAAATAGTCATGGCGTCTTGAGTAGTGTTGCTAGGTAATAAAACGAAGTTCCCGGAAATTGTGAAAAAAAGTTATTTTACCTCCAACCCGTGCGCCTTCCATAAATGATTATTAAGTATCTGTTTCTGGCTGAAGTCACGACTACAAATGTGACACTTCTTGCGGTCACGCGAAGAATACTTTGGCACGTGGTCATTGCAGAGTTTCACTAGAACACAGAATCCTTAATATTATTAATGCGAAGGTGCGTTTGTTTTTGAAGTTATAATTCTTTTGGCGCGTTAGGGAAAAATTATGAGAGTAAAATTTTACGATGCGCGCGCACATTGTCACAAAAAATCGACACCCTGAAGTTAGCTATAAGGTTTGAAAGTGTACATTTTGAATTGTCACCATCTGCGGGCTCATTCCGGTGATTTAATTGATTCAATTGTAAGACTTAGTTGCCCGATTATGAGTTAATTAATATTCCTTGAATTATATTTATTATGTTAATTTCTTTAATGATTTGAATTTTTTTTTTGTGATATATAATGTACTTTATTTGACTAGATGCGTCTAGATGCGTTATATAATAAAACTTTAAATGTATTAAATACCTTTTTTTCTATTATTAGTTTCGTTTTGTCTACAAACGTAGAATAAGGCGAAAAATAAAATTTTTGAAAAGATTTTTGTCTTGTTACGCCAAAGAAGAATAACTTCTAACCTTCTCCTTCACGCCATAACTAAGCAACCAATTAACTTGATTTTTGTTATATGGTTATTTTTGAAGTTATACTTCTTTTGGCGCGTTAGGGAAAAATGCTGAGAGTAAATTTTTACGATGCGCGTGTTAGGAAATAGGGAATTACAGCACTTTATCTATGATAAACCCGATGATTATATTAAATATATCAACAAATAATAGTTTGTATACTCACTGATAATGTATTGAAAATAGAATAATGGACTTTAGTAGACTGTCAAATAAAAGTATAGGATCTATGGCGGGAGACGCGAGTTTGACAAGTTAGATTGGCGGCAAAGATAAGTGAGGACGGATTTAAAAATGAATTAATTAAGAAAAGGAGATTAATTAAAGTATTGTGGATAGAACGTTACAAATTGGGTTGAGATGATTTATAATGGAAACGATACACTTAAAGAAATATTGTTGTGGCGAAACAAGTCGTATGTACTGGTGATGGAGTTGTTAAAAGTTGTTGGTACTATGGTTGTACCTGATGTTGCATTAGATAAGTATATCTCATCCTTTGGTTTATTTAGGTATCATATATGGAGCCCTAGCATAACTTTATACCGACAGTTTATGTAGCAGAGGTTGCTCTATACAAACAACTTGTTCCAAAAGTCCTGATGTTATAAGTGATAATAGTAGTTATGTTTTACCTGTCTTAAAATATGTCTTGTATCAAAGGGCGTAGCGTTATTGCATATGACAATGTTGTAATTGTGTTGATAAGTTGTTTTAATTGATTGAATAAAAGAGCAACGGTAGAGTTTCTTGCCAGTGGTCTTCTCTGCCGAAGACAGCATTCCGAACTGGTAGTAGAGTCATTTGAAGGTAACAAGTAATATGAATTATAGAGAAGCTTAATATACAGTATTAGAGTCAGTCCAGTTGTTTTATTTCACTCCTTGGGAAGTCAGGTTTATAGAGTACAGACCCACAACACTGCTCTAAAGCAGGTTGGTGGGCTTTAAAGATTTCTTTTATAAAATGAATACTTTAATAGGAAGGAAGAATAATAGTTATGAGAATAAATGATTACTGATAAGAAACTAGGTATTTAGCTTCAATAATACTGTTAATTAATGAAAGATCTAAGTGCCATCCTGAACATTGTGGGTATTGCAGTGAATATCTGAATACCTGGGCCCTCCATTATTCTCTATATTTTTTTAGCATCAGAAGTGGGATCCTATTCATGTCCAATTTATGCCTTTCTCTAATGCAGATTTACTTTTTTTAGAACCATCCCGTCAAATATGGACATAGTAAAGAGTTTGATGATTTTGATGATGCCTCAACTTTTTGCTGCTATGTGCTAACACAGAAACACTCTGGAGACAAAGCACCATGCTTGTTGAAATTCTATTTAAGGATATGTGGTCCGAGGAACCAATTAATAACCATCCCGGCAAATGTGGATATAGTACATGGTTTGATGTTTTTGATGAAGTCTCAACTAATAGCTGGTATGTGCTAAAACAGAAACACTCTGGAGACAGAGCACCAGACTTGGTAAAATTCCATTGAAGTATATGTGGTCCGGGGAACCAATTGATGTGATATTTTTATTTATCTTTTCTTTTTGTGGTTTCTACTTTTGAAAGATAGTACTTATTACCTGAAACTGATATGGCCTAGTGGCTCTTTGTTTATTTTGCTGAAATGATTAAGTTTGTTTGTGATAACCAACAAGTCAAGTTGGCCAAACAGAATGTGTAATAAGTTTGATAAATTTGAATTATCAAGTTTTATTTAACTAGTCTGGTTATACAAATGGAATTTGTGTTAAGCTTTATTTTATTAGTCTGTCAAGGTTAAAATACATAAACTGGTCAGGTTAGCCGAACGGAATGTGTGATATATTTTTCCTATGATTCTTATTTATTACATACAAGATTTCAAGTTTAAATTGAGCAACTAGTCAAGTTGGCCAAACAGAATGTGTGATAAGTTTGATAAATTTAAAATTTCAAGTTTTATTTAACTAGTCAGGTTAACCAAATGGAATTTGTGTTAACTTTTATTTTATTAGTCTGTCCAGGCTAAAATAAATTAACTGGTCAGGTTAGCCGAACGGAATGTGTAATAGATTTTTCTTTTAATTCTTATTTATTACATACAAGATTTCAAGTTTATATTGAGCAACTAGTCAGGTTAGCCAAGCTGTCGACTTTTATTTAGGAACTATTCTATGTACTTCGAGATCGAAGTACTTGTCAGGAAAGCCGAGATAGGAGAGATTGTGTAAATTATTCAGAACATATAAAAGAATACACATAAAACAAAACAAAACAAAAAAAAAAAAAATTTTGTTGGTAGAATAGAATAGAATATGATTATGTGTCAGAACAATACATATAGGGAAAATTACTACTGAATAGCTAAATGAAATAGTTTAGTTTCTATGTTGGGTTGTGTGAAGAAAAGAATTAGGAGTCAGCTTAAATGTTGTGGGTTAGGTTAGGTCAGTGATCTTTCAGTATGATGTTGAGAGAAGTTTTTAAAAATGATATAAATAAAATACAATTATAAACTAAATTAATGTTGCTGCTGCAAAGGAAAATATATTAGTTGCATTATAAATAATTAGATTATACTTAGGTTAACAGTTGTTTAAATTTATGTGAAATTTTAAGAGTCCTTGCATGATAAATGATTCTGTTAAACAGGTGGTTTAATTGATGTTTAGATTGAAATAAAACATTGAATAATAGAAATAACAATTGAACAAACATTGAATATACTTTGGCTTTTATGATGAGATGATAAAAAAAAAAAAGATGTAAACTAATAGAAATAATTCCATCTTAGCGTTTTTATATTAATTTATTTATATTTATCTTATATATTACTTGACTTGGACAGTGGAAAAAATATGAATATCACCAGTGGGTGATGATGTTATTGATATCACTTGAGAGTGATGATGATGTGGATATCACCAGTGGGTGATGATGTTATTGATATCACTTGAGAGTGATGATGTTGTTGATATCACCAGTGGGTGATGATGTTATTGATATCACTTGAGAGTGATGATGTTGTTGATATCACCAGTGGGTGTTGGTGTTTTGGTATATATTGGTTTGACTATTAGACTGTACTGATTGCATCTCTGACTAAATAAGACTAACAATGCAAATAACAGAATTAAGGAGAAATACAATTATGTGTATATTTTGATAAAGTTTGACTGGAGGCAAATGGATAAATTGTTTGAGATTTATATTGAGATGGAAATATTTGGATTATGATTGTACATGTTAAAATGTACAAGATAAATGAAAATGAGTATTTTTGATTTACATTGTTGAAAATTAATCATTTATTTTTTTTACTTTAATAGAAGTATTTCATTGTTATAATATGTTAAATGGTGTGGAATTTTGATGAAAATTTTTTTTTCGGTCTCTTTCACTTTAATTATAAAATGTTATGATTATGCCTATATTTTGATAAAATATTGTTTACAGTTTATTGATAAAAGTGTATACAGAATGTAACTGATTTGATGATTTTTTTAGGCTTATATACCATTTGAACTAATGTTATAGAGGTGTATATAAGATGATGTACTTATAAGGATGTTCTTTGAACCTAAAGACTTATGATACAATACATATACCTAAAAAGAATAACCCTATGTACTTCGAGAACGAAGTACTTGTCAGAATGGCCGTGTTAGGAAATAGGGAATTACAGCACTTTATCTATGATAAACCCGATGATTATATTAAATATATCAACAAATAATAGTTTGTATACTCACTGATAATGTATTGAAAATAGAATAATGGACTTTAGTAGACTGTCAAATAAAAGTATAGGATCTATGGCGGGAGACGCGAGTTTGACAAGTTAGATTGGCGGCAAAGATAAGTGAGGACGGATTTAAAAATGAATTAATTAAGAAAAGGAGATTAATTAAAGTATTGTGGATAGAACGTTACAAATTGGGTTGAGATGATTTATAATGGAAACGATACACTTAAAGAAATATTGTTGTGGCGAAACAAGTCGTATGTACTGGTGATGGAGTTGTTAAAAGTTGTTGGTACTATGGTTGTACCTGATGTTGCATTAGATAAGTATATCTCATCCTTTGGTTTATTTAGGTATCATATATGGAGCCCTAGCATAACTTTATACCGACAGTTTATGTAGCAGAGGTTGCTCTATACAAACAACTTGTTCCAAAAGTCCTGATGTTATAAGTGATAATAGTAGTTATGTTTTACCTGTCTTAAAATATGTCTTGTATCAAAGGGCGTAGCGTTATTGCATATGACAATGTTGTAATTGTGTTGATAAGTTGTTTTAATTGATTGAATAAAAGAGCAACGGTAGAGTTTCTTGCCAGTGGTCTTCTCTGCCGAAGACAGCATTCCGAACTGGTAGTAGAGTCATTTGAAGGTAACAAGTAATATGAATTATAGAGAAGCTTAATATACAGTATTAGAGTCAGTCCAGTTGTTTTATTTCACTCCTTGGGAAGTCAGGTTTATAGAGTACAGACCCACAACACTGCTCTAAAGCAGGTTGGTGGGCTTTAAAGATTTCTTTTATAAAATGAATACTTTAATAGGAAGGAAGAATAATAGTTATGAGAATAAATGATTACTGATAAGAAACTAGGTATTTAGCTTCAATAATACTGTTAATTAATGAAAGATCTAAGTGCCATCCTGAACATTGTGGGTATTGCAGTGAATATCTGAATACCTGGGCCCTCCATTATTCTCTATATTTTTTTAGCACGCGCGTACACCGTCACAAAAAACCGACACCCAGAAGTTAGCTATAAGGTTTGTCAGTGTACACTTTCGATAGTCAAAGTCTGCGGGCTCATTCCGGGGATTTAATTGATTCAATTGTACAAAAATCTCAAATTTTAATGTTCAGTGAAACTTGGTTGTCCTATAATGAGTCTATTAGTATTCCAAATTTAATTATGTTTATTACCTATGTCCATTTCTTTAATTATGTAAGATTTTTTTTTTGGTGTTATTTATGCATATACTTATGCATTCTCTATTTCGTAATTCTGTAACACGTTGTAACTCATATAACTCAATTTTATTTCATATTCCACTACAAGTTAGCCCCTAGCTGCAATGTCATTTGCTGAGGATGCAGTCCAAGATGGTAACGGGTAGACCAAACAGGTCAGCCCGTTACCATCAGTTCCAATGAAAGGTTGGCTGGTGCAATCTACACGACTTTGAGACACCGGACACCATAATGAACAGCAAAGTTACTCACGTCCATGCTTCATCCTCAGATGCGTGAAGCAAGCCTTCTTGCTATTGTAAACGTTCTCGCAGAAGTGGCATGCGTATTCTCGGTTTTCTTTCTCGGAAATTGTATTGTGGCATCTTAAAAATGTATTTAAAAAAGTATCTGTCTATTCATAGCACGTCTCATGGGCGTACCCAGGAGGGGTGGGCAAATGTATGAACTCTCTTAAAAAACTGTCATAAATAAAAATAATTACACTTTTGGATTCAGTATCGATTGTACAGTCATCAATGTACAGAATTCGACCCGTTACAGTTTTATTTTAAGTGTAAACTGCCTTTTTTTTTGTTATCGGGGGGGAAATCTTCAAAGATACCCGACCTCAGGGAAGATCGGGTTATGTGGGATTTTTCCCACTAAATACCACTCGGTGGCCATCCTCTGCACATATTTGAGAGGCTCGGGGATCTTCTAAGAACGCACCGTTACATGTACAGACTACCTAGAAGGCCGACTGGCTGTTTGTCCTACACACTACACTACGTATGCCTCGAGTTTTGTGTAGGTGTCTTGGTATAGTGTGTATGAAAAAACAGCCGCGGGCGATCTGACCTAAAAAAATCTCACTTGCCATCAAATCAGGAATGAAAAGATCCTGAGTTACCGACCTAGCTTAACGAGTCGCGAAGCTGATGTGGCAATCTGCGGGGCACATAGCTCGCATAACCGATAGACGTTGGGGTCCCAAGTTGCTGGAATGGCGCACTGGTAAAAACAATCTTGGCAGACTCCTGACGAGGTGTACAGATGACATCAAGCGAGTCGCAGATAGCTGTTGGGCCCAAGCGGCTTAAGACCGTGGTACTTGAACCGTATATCCGTGGATGTCCATTGGTTGACATGATGATGATAATATAGTTATAATAATAATAATAATAAACTTTATTCAGCTTCCACACATAAGTAAACTAATGAAAACTAATTACGAATTACATTAAAACTAATTAAAACTTGTTATACACTATTTTACAAACTAAATGCCTTATCGAAAGGTGCTTCAGCTGAAAAGGCTGCTACCTCAGCATGCTGCTGCAGTATTTGACAACTGCAGCGCTGATTTTCAGGTATAGCCTTGATTGGCGTCACGGATTTGCCGGGAAAAGTTTAAAAAGAAGCGAAGTGAACTTGACAAGGAGAGGGAGTATACGGAAAAATAAAGTAAAATAATATATATAAAATTATCAAACGATACAATAGAACCACCACCACATAAAAAGAAATATATATATATATATACATATAAACAGATGTTACGCGTAAGCCCGACAACAAGCAATAGGTCGAGACAACTTCTTTGGATCTGCATATCCACTGTGGGCAACCTTTGGAATCGCAACTCCTAAAAGTAACATATATACCTGTTCAGGTGATCTTCCAAGTTACCCAGTGAAGCCCCACATAACTTGCACTCTCGGACCCTCCGGCCGGTCCGGGGCTCCAAGCCGTGCACCAGACGTACATGATGATGCACCTCCTCAACAGTCGGCAGTTGGAGATCGCAGTATATGCATGAAGTTTCGTCTAGGGCTTCTATTTCATGTTTGTCGTCTAGCTCATCTAAAACGTGCATGCTTTTAAAGACCAGACCAAAGAAAATTCGACACTTTGGAAGTTAAACACTAAATGATACGGCTCGAAGGACGATGTTGTATTTTTCTTTCCATTGTGTTCCGACTTCAGAACTCACTTATGTGTTGCAAAATCAATGTCGATGAATTTGTAGCAAGCCTTGACAAAAGCTTTCCGCCAGAACACACCAAAGGAGTTTCAGTTCCTTAAATACTGAAAGATCCGGCTCGAAGGACCATGTCGTGTTTCTTTTCGCTGTATTCCGACTTTAAAACTCACTTTTGCGTTGAGGAGTCAACGTCAATAGGTCGGTAACTTGGCAGAAGACTCCCAAACCAGACCAAACCAGGGAAAATGTTAAAATTATAAATTCCTAGAGAGCCCCTGCTTGAGATCGAGCCCAGGGTCTTCCTATTTATAAGACCACTGTGCCAGGAGGTTTTCAATTTCTTACCATCGTCCTCTTCAAAGATAAAGTTATCTGAGCTCTTAGCAATAACTATTTTTCGATGGTTCGACTTCGACGGTTTTTCGTCTTCTTCCAGCATAGTCTCATCTAGATACTCTTCATCTGTAGGGATAAAAGTTAATAAAATGTCTGTGGTTTTGAAATAACTCCCTATTATTAAGCTCATTTTATTTTTGTGTTTGTGTATGTCTCTGTGTTTATTTGTTTGAAAACTTTAATAATATATATTAGCTAAAGCTTTTGTCGTGCAATTTCAGCGATTTGCTACGATTTCTCCCAGACAACTTTTGATGAGAGACAAATCAGAAGTATAGAATTTTCGACTCTAAAAGTAGTAGAATAAGTTCCATTTTACTTTGACGATACTCGAAAACGACTGCTCGATTGCGAGCGAACAAATCTTATACTAAGGCTACGTATTATGAATGCGAAATTGTGTTTGTTTATTTGTTTGTTTGTTTGTCCTTACTTTACGCTGTAACTTATATACCCATCAACTGTATTTTTGGCATAGAGTTAGTTTAAACGATGGAGAGTAGCATAGGCTACTCTTTTGACGGCCGTGTAGCCAGTGACCCAGCTTTCTTTGTCCAAGCTGTGGGTTCGATTCCCACACTAAAATGTTAGTGTGATGAAGATGATTGTTTTTCAGTGTCTGGGCGTTCATCTGTATATTGTAAGTACCTATTTATGTGTACCTCGACTTCCCTACTAATATTATAAATGTCAATGTAAGTTTGTTTGTTAAACTTTCACGCAAAAAATATCTAACCGATCCTCATGAAACTTTGTACACATTTCCTTTAAGTGTTAGTAGTAATATAGGATACTTTTTATCCCGACATTAAGCTCGGTTCCTTTGGGAGAGGGGATGACTGTTTGACGATTTTACACCATAACTTCGACAAATTATAACCGATTTAAATAATTATTTTTATACTATAGAGGTTATAATATGTGTTCAATTTTGCCCAAACTGTGGTTGGAGATAGAGGACAGAACTCCTCAGCGGACAGCAGCAAACCCCTCATTTAAGGCTTAGCGATACTGAATACTTTATATTTTTTTAGATCTACAACTAAATTTAATGCCACATCAAAAAAACAAAATCAAACGCAGACGAAGTCGCCGGCAACTGCTAGTTATTCATAAAACTAATTCAAATTCGAATTCAAAATTCATTTATTTCAAGTAGGCCTAATATAAGCACTTTTGAAACGTCAAGTCCGTCTGTGTGTAGTGACTCTACCACCGGTTCGGAAAGCAGATTCTACCGAGAAGAAGCCGGCAAGAAACTCAGCAGTTGCAGTTGAGATCCTAGTGTACTATATAACATAGCATAGTGAATTATCGTAATATATTTATTTCTTTATTTTACACCGGAATACCGATTGTATGCTCACTGGATTTTTGGAAAAACCGTAAAAGAAAACGCGAATGTAAAACGCGGGCAACAGTTAGTGTTAAAATAAACAAATGCTACCTTTTATAACTTGAATCATATCCATACTCTTCACAGTCTGAGTTTTGAACGTGAGACTCTTCTCCAATTTCTCTACGCAATTAGTGCATATATATTTGTAGTCATTCGTAACCTGTAACAAATCAAACTTCTATTGTCTATTGACTGTTTTTTCGATACTTTTTAGTGTTAAGTTTATTTTAAATTGTTAAGAAAATAATAAAAACAAACATTTAGTTGAGACACAATATATGTTTTGTATCATTGTAATAAATTCAAATTCAAATTCATTTATTTCAAGTAGGCCTAATTAATAAGTACTTTTGAAACGTCAAATCAGTCTGTTTGTAGTGACTCTACCGCCGGTTAGGAAGGCAGATTCCACTGATAAGAGCCGGCAAGAAACTCGGCAGATTGCTCTTTTCCCACATCATTTTAAAGTTTAACAATCTTTAGAATTTTTCTGTTCTGTGAGAGATGAGAGCGGAGTGGCTTGCTTCAAAGCAGCCATGTCGTTAAGGAATTCATCAATCGTGTATTACCTAACCACGATTTGTTATATGTGTTTTAATATATTGTTTTAACTTAGGTAAAGGTAGATCTAATATTACCTTCGGTATCATGTTATACAAGCATATACCCATCGCCACAAAGGATTTCTGTACTTTTCGATATACAGATATCACTAATTTATGTCCGTTTCTAGTTAGTCGACTGTTATATCGACTTTTTGTTTATAATAGGTAAAACACTTGTTAGGTAAGTTATAATTTAATAATTTTATGCTTATCGATACCTAATGGCATAGTTAATAATTTTTGTTTTACAAACGTTCTGTCAAAAGCCCCAGCTAGAGAATAGTAGGCAAATTTAAGCTTTAATACTATGCAAACGAGATTATTTTTAGTCCGATGTTATATCCGAATTATTTCCATACTCGAAAACGACTGCTCGATTGCGAAGCGAATCTGAGTTTCTATTCTTAGAATTAATGAAATTTTCATATGCACTAGTAATTTAGATGATATATGAAAATAGGTATTTTTAATTATTGAGTCGAGAATTGAAAGTTTATAATAAAAACTATGTTAATTATAAATTAAAAAGCTAACCTTGATACCGAAACAGGTTTTAAGCATTTGCGCGTAAGTTTCTTCATTGTTCGCGTAAGTAACAAATAGGTCGCATAAATCATTTGTGCTCATGCAAGTAATGCACCCTACTAAATCCTCTTCGTCCTCCATAATTAGCCTTTTCACGAAACCTAAAAAACGATCTCATTAAAATAATGATTTTTCCCTTCACATTTGTTTATAATTCGAATTTTCCGCGTTTCTTTTGTTTAAGAAAACCAAAAATTTCGTCCAGAAAAAAATCGTGACATTTAACTTGTGCTGATTTTAATTATAATTACTAAATGAACACCACATACTTACAAAACAAAATTTATGAGTTATTCAAAAAGAAGAGAATCACTAAAAACATTATTTATTTCAATAAAACAATATATAAAAAAAAATATTATGCAGGAATCTGCTTTTTGTATCCTCTTTGGTCTATGTATAGTTTTAACAGATTCTAGCCTTTTTGACATGCAGGGTTGTCACGACATGTTCTTTACCCCTAAACTCGGGACGAGGTTTTTTATTTTGTTTCGAGGTGTTTTAAATATAAAGTTTTTGTTAATATAGTATAATTATAGAATATAAATATGTCAACATATTTAAGTTGACTGTCTTAGTTTGATTACAACCTTACTTACTGGAACCGAAAGTTGGCGATTATTCTAACATCAAAAACATTTGCAAGCAAATTAAGCGTCAGACGGACACTAAAACAGTCGAAAACTCCTCAGCATAACAACTTAAAGCACTTGGTGACCTTGGCGGCCTGTAAATTTTCTGGGGTGAGCTCGGCTGGCTGGAGTGATCCAGCGAGGAGCTGTACCAGCGGCAATTCGTAAAACGGATGGTTCCGGCCAACTTAATACGGAGACAGGCCCAGGCTACAGGACAACGGTAATAGGAAGATTTGAAACTTGAGGGGAGTTTGAAAGTATTTTTATGGCAGCACTCTAAACATTAAACGTCATGTGTCAATGTTTAGTGTCAGTTTGAGTTGTTTTGACTTTTCGTGTTCTTCCAATGTAAACAACAATAAATCTATTCAAATGAAATTGCTGCAGGCTTATTAATTCAATACGATACTAGATTAGAAAGCGGTCGGGTCAGTGCAGCACACAACAAAACGTCTGTTAGATCCCAAGAGGTTATCGACCTGCACTACTTCAAAAATATGTTTGTAAAGGGATCGTTTTATTTATAGACTAAAATAAACTATTTTGAAAGTGTTTGTGATAGTGATATCATTCTAAAATGAAGTTCAAAGTCGACAGGGGTCTTTTGCCTGTGAAAATACACTTCTTTTTTTTCTTCGCTGGTAAGTTACAGATAAAGATATAATAGACATTAAGATGCATTGTTATTTTGAATTAATGGTTACAAATTAACAACGGCCAAGTGAACTGTAGCTTGTATTGATTAAAAAATGCTATTAATCATTCTGATCATCTGTTAGTTAAAAAATTGTTCTTTTTATAGTAATTGTTATTTTTATAATAAAAAATGCCACGAGGGCCAGGGTTCAACCCCCAGGTTAGGCCAAAGAATAGTATTGAGAATTTCTATAAAGAAATTACTTGTTTCTTAATTCCTCTTGAAAAACTAAAAATAAATAAATAAAACAATAATTTCCTGAAAGAAAAATTCTTTATTTATTTCTCATCTAGATAGAGATGGGAAATAAAATTAAATAAAGACAGACTGAGAGTGACTTTTTTTTATGTCTAGTCTATCTAATCCTCATAGTAGCTCTTATCTCTCACAAGATTTTTGATTTATGATATATATATTTTTTCAATGTAAACTGTAAAATGATATTGAAAAAGAGCAAGCTGCTGAGTTTCTTACTGGCTCTTCTAGGTGGAATCTGCCATCCGAACCAGTAGTAGAGTCACTACAAACAGACTGACTTGACATTTTTAAAGTTCTTATAAACTGGGCCTACTTGAAATACATGTTTTTGTTTATTTTTAATTACACTAAACTCTTTATAATGTTATCCTTTATAACAATAAACTCGAAGTGAGCCCAACTTGGTTGGTTTGTGTTAAAACCCACATATTGAAACACTCTTTATAGCGTTCTGCCATTCTCTATTACGAAGAAATGTGTTCATATTTGTAGACAGTAAATATTTTTTATCGGTATTATTGTTTATGTTATGTTATCAAGTAACAAAAGACTTAATTTAGCTCCGAAACATCCTTGTCTGAATTGCCTTGAAGTGATGGTGTTAAACCAAGCATACTGGGTACGTAACCTACTTTGAAACGGTTAACATGGCCAGTAAACAGAAAGCTGTTGTTGATGAAAACGTTTGTGTGATATGTGCGATTGAAAAGGTAGAAAAGAAAAGTGACGTTGGAAAGCGTTTTCAACTAACTCAATCCATGTTTTTTTGTTCACTCCATATAACGATAACTCTCTATGAACATGAATGTTTTTCAGTTGTCTCAACACAAACATTTATCGAAGGAATAGGGAATCGAACCCATGGCCTTGGACTCAGAAAGCAGGGCCGCTGCCAACTGCGCCATTTGACAGTCAAATTAAGCTGAATTTGCTATACTCCACGAAAAGCAGTAGAACCTGTATAGTGTAATTTATAATTTCTTCAATCTTTGTACTCCACATTAAAGTACTCTCCATGCACGTTTCGATCTGACACCGGAGCATCCCCAGGTGATATTGACTTAACAATGAATAATTGTTCAGAAGTATTAACAATTATTCATAGATATATATATAGACGGCCGACTGGCGCAGTGGGCAGCGACCCTGCTTTCTGAGTCCAAGGCCGTGGGTTCGATTCCCACAACTGGTAAATATTTATGTGAAGAACATGAATGTTTTCAGTGTCTGGGTGTTTATCTGTATGTTATAAGTATTTATGTATATTATTCATAGAACTATTCTTCAGTCATCTTAGTGCCCATAACACAAGCTACGCTTACTTTGGGGCTAGATAGCGATGTGTGTATTGTCGTAGTATATTTATTTATAATTGTTAAGAAGTCTTAACAAATATTCATAGTGTGAAAACCCTAAAACATATTTAACCATACTGTTTTTAAAATGATTGACAACCCTACGGGTCACACACTTATCAATCCTAATTAATGTTAACGTGGCATGAACTTGTCATTAAGTTCAAGGTTCGGGGTCCCAAATGTCCCCCACTGCAATTACATAGTAACATTTACTGCAGTTTATATATCGTACAGTTCAGCAATTGTATATGATTTATGTATGACAGATAGACGTATGCTTGACTAATGAAAACGACTAAGGTATCTTTGCATTGTTCGAGTCCATGCAAGACTGGAGTGTATAGATAATGCAGTCCGGCAAATCAATGTCATGAACATTGGTTATTAATGAAATATAATTTTTATTGTTTCTTGAAATAATTATTATTAGCGTATTTAAATATACTAATCGACTTAATCAAATATTAATTTATAGTTATCAAAAGTTTATTTATATACCAACTTTATAAATTTACTGTAATGCCTGAGAGACAAAAATTATCATTATCATCATCATCAGATGCGTTTTATTATGCATCTTGTTACGCATATCATGCATCAAGTTTAGTACGTCTCGTATACAGGAAGCAAGTGTCGTTTATGCAAGTTAAGTACGTCTCGTATTTAGGTCGTAAGCGCAAGTTTTGTTCAAGTTTAGTACATCTAGTATACGGGAGGCAAGTGTCAGTTATGCAAGTTTAGTACATGTTCGAAACAGGTCGCAAGTGTCTTTTATTCATGTTTAGTACATCTCGTATACAGGTGGTAAGTGTCGTTTATGCAAGTTTAGTTCGTCTCGTATACAGGTTGTAAGTGTCTTTTATTCAAGTTTAGTACATATCGTATACAGGTAATAAGTGTCGTTTATGCAAGTTAAGTACGTCTCGTATTTATATGTACGTATGTATTTTTTCGGACAGCCCTATGTTCAGCAGTGGACGTCCTTAGTTTGAAATGATGAATGATGATGAAATAACACAAAGCTCACTTTCCAATGCATTCATTTCAGAATCCAAATGGCCATAAATCTTTGCTCCACCATAAATAAATATATACTACAACAATACACACATCGCCATCTAGTTCCAAAGTAAGCGTAGCTTGTGTTATGGATACTAAGATAACATTTTTTTATGAATAATATACATAAATACTTATAACATACAGATAAACGCCCAGACACAAAAAAACATTCATGTTCATCACACAAACATTTTCCAGTTGTATGAATCGAACCCACGGCCTTAGACTCAGAAAGCAGGGTCGCTGCCCACCGCGCCATTCGGCCGTCAAAACACTGTAAGATAGCTAAACAGTGGTATCACTATATTACCGTGGAATACCTCGCCTTTGTTTCAATGCATTTTGATCTCTATTCTTTATGCGTTAAAGTATTTTATTGCTTGTGCAAATCTGTCTGTGAATCACACCTCGCTCAAATCATTCATTTTAAATGACAGTCCTTAAGAGCGTGACCTGATTCGATTTCAACGACATTGAGCCATGCATTTTTTTTGATGCATGAAAAAAAAAAAAAAAACATCCGGCTAAGTTTGTTGTGGGCTTCTTCTTAGACCGGGACGCGTTTGGAACCCTCGTAGCTTTAGTTTTAAGTTTACGAATGTGGTTATCGCCATCATCTCACTACCGTGTAATTCTTATGTACGCATCAAAAGTGCCACCTGTGGGCCGGGCCTACTTGAATAAAGATATTTTTGACTTTGACTTTGACTTTTGACTTTTTATTGCTTGCTGATAGGCTGTAGGTTCGATTTCCACAACTGGTATTTTTTGGTGTGACGAATATGAACGTTTTACAGTGTCTGGATGTTTATCTGTATAGTATAAGAATTTAAGTATATTTTTAATAAAAAATACTAGCTGTTGCCCGCGACTTCGTCTGCGTTTGATTTTGTTTGTTGACTTCATGCATTAAATTTAGTTGTAAGTCTAAAAAAATTTAAACTATTCAGTATCGCTAAGCCTTAAATGAGGGGTTTGCTGCTGTCCGCTGAGGAGTTCTGTCCTCTATCTCTAACCACATTCAGATCTTCACAAAGTTTGGGCAAAATTAAACATATACTATAACCTCTATAGTACAAAAATAATTATTTAAATCGGTTATAATTTGTCGGAGTTATGGTGTAAAATCGTCAAACACTCATCACCTCTCCCTAAGGAACCGAGCTTAATGTCGGTATAAAAAGTATCCTATATTACTTCTAACACTTCCAAGAATATGTGTACAAAGTTTCATGAGGATCGGTTAAGTAGTTTTTGCGTGAAAGCGTAACAAACAAACATACATTGACATTTTAAAAAGTGTTTGACAATTTTACACCATAACTCCGACAAATTATAACCGATTGAAATAATTTTCTTTGTACTATAGAGGTTATTATATGTGTTTAATTTTGTCCAAACTGCGGTTGGAGATAGAGGACAGAACTCCTCAGCGGACAACAGAAAACCCCTCATTTAAGACTTAGCGATACTGAATACTTTTATTTTTTTTAGATCTACAACTAAATTGAATGCCACGTCAAAAAACGAAGTCGCTGGCAACTGCTAGTCTTACATAATTATAATAGTATTCCAATCCAAACAATAGCATGGAATAGCTGTTATCACGATGAGAGATTATAGATAAATCCTCGCGAAGAAGTAAGTATAGATAAAACAAATAGCTAGATTAGAAAGGAAATATTCACGAGAATTATAACGATGTATTAAGAAGAGCATCAATGAGGGATGCCGTATCTATTACAAAGCTTGGCTTGGTGTTCTCAAAGAAGGATTTTTTTTTTTAATTTACTAGCGGGCCCCCGCGGCTTCGTCCGCGTATGAGTCAATCGGGAGGCTAGAATATATCTCATGCTAACATCATAATCATGGTGGCTGGCTATGCACCTACTATTATTTTATGTGTGTTTAATGACAAGGTTGCTTGGAAGCATCCGGCTCCGCTTTCAGCTCTCACAAGATAGAAAAATGAATGTTAAAATACAAAATGTAAATTGTTGATGTTGGAAAAGAGCAACTGCTGAGTTTCTTGCCGGCTTCTTCTCGGTAGAATCTGCCTTCCGAACCGGTGGTAGAATCACTACAAACAGACAGACTTGACGTTTCAAAAGTGCTTATATTAGGCCTACTTGAAATAAATGAATTTTGAATTTTGAATTTTGAATTTTGTGGTATTTCAGTTGATACACACGCACATACATCCATCCATCCATACATCCATCCTCACAATCTTTCGCATTTATAATATTAGTAGGATGGTACGCATGCATTCGATCGCTGTCTCATATGCCTTGCGACTAACAGTTATTTGTAAAGAGTTATGTTGATCTCCGACAATATTTATCAGATTCTTATTAAAATAATACCATACATGCTTGATAGTATACACTTTCAAATAAAAAAAGAATGATTAAAATCGGTGCAAATTTAACGGAGATATTAAGTAAAATTGAAGTTTTCATCCCATTTCCCGGAGGAAACTTATTGTTTATAAAAAGTAGCCTATACTACTTTTTATCCCGATATATTGACCCGCAATATCGACCACCACTATACCAAGTTTTCTTTGAATCTGTTCAGTAGTTTTCACGTGATGCCCGGACAGACAGACAGACAGACAAAAATTAAATAAAAATCTGTTTTGGAATCAGTATCGATTATAAAACATCCCCCGGTCCAAATTTATTAAATGTACAGAAATCTTTCAGTTACAGTTTTATCATAAGTATAGATTATGTTTACTTACAAAAACTTACACTATTACAATCGTTTTTTAAAATTTTAACTATTCTATATAAGTGTAACGTTTTCTTAAAATTAAACACAGCATATGAAAATATATAATAAGTTATATATATATATATATATATATATAAATATAACACCATAATGAAAAGAAAAGGTATTGTGAACACTAAGGTGGTATGATACGAAGGTTATATGAATCTTCAGATTTCGCCGAAGGGTTCAACTGCCATATTTGCGACAGACCAGCTGTCGCCCGCGGCTTCGTACGCGATTTTTTGAACCTTAACCGTATACGCCGCTACGCAGCGGAAGCTCTCAAAAGGGAGAAATACCCCGGTTTTTGAAACATTCTTCATATATAGCCTATAGCCTGCCTGGATAAATGGGCTATACAACACTAAAATATATTTTCAAATCGGACCGTAAGTTCCTGAGATAATCGCGTTCAAAACAAACAAACTTCAGCTTTATGTATTAGTGTAGGATTTTAACTGTATAAATAGATAGATTAAAACAAATTAAAAAAACGCGGTCGAAGTCTCGAACAAAAACTTGTAGGTTATAAGATTATGTACATACTAGCTGACCCGTGCAACTTCGTCTGCACCAAATCGTTTATTACCGAAAATACAAATATAATGACATAAAAATGAAAAATGAATTAAAAATGAATCCTAGCTAGATCGGTTTACAGCCCACGAAACCTCCTGTATACTAAATTTCATTAAAATCGTTGGAGCCGATTCCGAGATAACAATTACGAGTGTATATATATACAAGAATTGCTCGTTGAAAGATATAAGATTTGGCGTTGTTATTAAAGTAATTAGGTTTTATTACTATTTAACGGTTTCACTTATTATCTTGAGTAAATGAGCCATTATATGTTAGGAACGTCTTAAAAAGATTTCTCGGTAATTAAGAAAGATAAAAAGTGCTTGTGGCATTAAGCCTCTTTCGTCTCGGTTTTTCTGTTTTAGAAAAAAATTGCTTGTCTGTAAAGTCGGCTTACTGACGATAGTTGAACGTGACAACGTCGTAAGAAAATACTGATGGAATGGTTGCATTTTTCAAAAGAAAATTTTAATTTTATTTGTTTGATAGATATTAATCGTTTCTATAAACAATGACACCACATTCACTTTTCACTGCACTTCATCCTTGCCGAAAACATGTAAATGTATTATTGTATAGAAGCTTTCCACGCGGACGCATCGCTCACTCAAGTAGGACAGAGACAGATGTCGAATGCGGAGGCCGACTGTGCCTCTTTGTCGCTCGTTCTGCGCTCTCGGTTGCACTTCAAGCCTTGAATGGAACGCCTTACAGCGAGGTAACGCCGCATACGTCATGTTTTTTCGTGCAGCCGGCTCCATCGAATTATAAGACGTTGTTACGTCAAAAATGGGTGTTTTCAACCCCCGTGCTTCGGAGGGTACGTTAAGCCATCAGTACTGACTATTATCACTGACTTGAGTTAATAGTTGTTAAAGCCCACCAACCCTCATTAACGCAGCGCGGTGGATATATGCTGTAAACTCTCCTCTTAGCTTGCGCCCTGCAGTGGAACGTTAATAGGCTCAGAAAATCAATAAATATTAATTTTATGGGCACCACCTAACAATTTTCTGTACCTGTTTTTTTATCTTCGCCATTGGTTGCCTGGAAGAAATCGCTATCGCTAAGCGATAAGGCCGCCAAATTGTATACGTTCTTTTGTTATACTTTTCTTTTTTTTTCTTTATTCTTTTTGTGGTGTGCAATAAAAGTATATTCATTAAAAATAAATAAAAATAAAATAAATAAATAAACTACGACAATACACACACCGCCATCTAGCCCAAAAGTAAGTGTAGCTTGTGTTATGGGTACTAAGATAACTGATGAATATTTATGAATAACTAGCGTACCCAGCCCGCTTCGCCAGGCTAGATTTTGCTTTATTTTATTAAAGCAATAAACTTACATCATTAAATTTTTAATTTATTAAATCTCGTAATATATTAAATCATTTATTTCTCTCCGTTTTCATTCTCTTCTATTCTCTTCTCGAGCGGGTGAAGATCATTATCTACACCCATGTACACCCAACAATAGAGTATCATCACAGTAAATAAAAGCTGTATATGACAGTTTGACAGTTTAAAAATAGGAGTGCTCCGATCGTCACCAAACTTAATAGGATTACTCGCCAGGTCAATCCGGAGATTCCCTGAAAGTTTCATTGAAATCGATCCAGCCGTTTCGGAGCCTATACGGAACATACCCACACACTTTCTCTTTTATATATATATAGATATACATAAATACTTTTAATTTACATATAAACAGCCAGACACAGAAAAACATTCATGTTCATCACAGAAACATTTTCCAGTTGTGGGAATCGAATCCACGGCCTTGGGCTCAGCAAGCAGGGTCGCTGACCACTGAGCCAATTGGCCGTCATTCATATTCATTCCTTCATTCATTCAAAGCCACTTTTACATTGTGCAAGTTAAAGTATTTAATATTAACAGTAGTGTAGAACTTTTGGTGTCAGAGCTTGTTTGTGTACTGCCACCATGCTCATTTGTGCCGCTATTCAGCATTTTTCTGCTGTGTGCCGCTCTGAAGGGTGCGGTTGCCGCTGTGATTACAGGCACATGGCTTAAAACCTACGCCTCAGGATGATGGACTCGGTAAGACGTGTACTTTGCATGCCCTGCGATGGGTTGTTGTAATTATAGGGGGGTGGTAGTCAGGTGAGCCATTAATGGCCTGTGCGTCTTTGCTTCAGTAGAGCATAGAGACTGGGCATCCCTGCTTTCTTGAGGACTTCCGCATTTGTCACTCTGTCCTTCCATGTTAAGCCTTCAATCTTCCTTAAGCAGCGCATACGAAAGGTATTTATTCGGCGTTCTTGTTTTGCGTAGGTGGTCCATGTCTCTGCACCGTACGAGAGTGTACTTAAAATACATGTGTGGTACACATTTATTGTGCCATACTCTTGCGCTGAGTTTACCAAACACAGTAGCCGCTTTACCGATGCGAGTGTCAATTTCGGCATCAAGTGAGAGATTGTTTGTAACTTTAGAGACCAGGTAACAAAATTTTTCGACAACTGTCAGTGGCGCACCCTCCAGAAATATATTAGGGACTCCCTCAGTGCGTTGCGCAAGAACAACTGTCTTTATGGGATTAATGGACATTGAGTTAATCAATTATTACTATAAAAAAAATAGTATTGGAAAAATATTATTGAATATATCTGTAATGAAACGACCAGCTGCTTGATTGTGACTGTTTATTCGTAAAACGTTTTCCGTCTACCCACATATAATTTTCTAAGTTAACTTAAATACACAACATCTTTCCCCTTAAATAAACTAAAGATAATAGTTATGCTACTTAAATTACCACCACCATATTATGACAATATCACTTGATTATTACATAACTAATACATTATTTTTTTTTAAAAAACAATGCCAGCTGATCGCGAGCTCTGTTTGTAGCCTTTCGAGTTCGTTCGGTGCCACTGGGCGAGCTACTTGCCGACCTAGAGTTAGCCTCGCCGTAAACCCGAGGCTCCTCAGTTCCACTAATATTACCCTCAGCGTCGCCGTACATACTGACACGATCAGCACTATCATCACCTTCCTCCTTCTCTCCAAAAGAAGGAAGAGGTGACTGGCCTCCCGTAGGATGTTCGGCTCGAATAAGATGACGCCGATTGCGTCTATATTTTCTACCTGAGCTATCGATAACAAAATAAGAACGCGGCTGTCGTGCCGAAGCATGCACTATCATACGACGTCTAGTACTACCGTCTAGTACTACTACCGGTTCACCAGCATTTAATTCGGGTAAATCACGCGACTGCCTATCATAGTAAAGTTTAGCACGTAAACGATTGTTATTTATATTGATATAATCGGAATTATTGTTTCTTTCTGGCATCAATTTATTTATATGCACCGGGAGTCTTGTATTTAATCGTCTACCCATTAACAACTGAGCCGGTGAACTAACTCCGTCACGCGGAGTCGACCTGAAATTAAGCAAACCGAGATAAAAATCTGATCCGGTCATGATTGACTTTTTTATAATATTTTTCACAGTCTGTACCGCCCTTACACTAAGCCCGTTCGCCTGTGCATAATTAGGCGATGTGGTGGTGTGTCTGAAACACCAGTCAACACTAAACTGACGAAATTCTTTGGAGGAATAGGCAGGACCGTTGTCAGTTATGAGCTCATCAACTATTCCGTGCCTTGCGAACTGCTCTTTCATGGCTAATATAACCGCCCTGGATCCTGCGTTAGATATAGGACTGACTTCTATGAAATTTGAGAAATAGTCTACTAGTATTAAAAAGTATTTTTGACGAAACAGGAATATATCCGAGCCAACCTTTCTCCACGGCAGATTAGGTATTGAATGAGAAATCATCGATTCTCTCGCTGGCCTAGCGGCGTGTTCAGCACACGCAGCACACGTGCGTACCTTTTGCTCCACGTCGCGAGACATACCATTCCAAAACATGACGTCACGCGCGCGCCGCTTACATCGGTCTATACCGAGGTGGCCTTCGTGTACACGCTCCAGCATAACACCCCACAGTTTACGCGGTATGAATACCAGGTTATCCTTAAATAAGACACCCCCTATATATTCAAATGACGTTCTGTATGACCAATGTGCCCGGACTAAATGATCTGCATCGTATCTGTAACGCGGCCATCCAAATAAAACATAATTAACTAAAATTTTACATTCTGGATCCGTACCTGTCGCGTTACGAACGCTTTGTATTTTACTGTCACTAAATGGTACATTGTTAATAATAAAACACGCCTGCGCGTCAATTTCAGACGAAAGTTTATCATCCATAGGTTCCTCCAGGGCCGCCCGAGACAATGTGTCAGCAAGGTACATATATTTCCCCGGTTTGTAAATTACATTGAAAGTGTAACACTGAATACGCAACATCATACGCTGCAAGCGCGCTGGAACCCCATCTAAAGATTTTTTGAAAAGAGTTTCTAGCGGCTTATGATCGGTTTCTATCGTGACGTCCGACCTCCCGTATACGTACTGATGAAACCTTTCTAATGCAAAGACTATCGCCAGCAACTCTTTTTCTATTTGAGCATATCGAGTCTGCGTCTCTGAAAGCGTCACCGACGCAAACTCCACCGGGCGGCCGGCCTGCAGCAACGCTGCGCCGAGTGCGCTGGCGCTGGCGTCCACTGTCAGCAGCACGGGCTCATCGGCCGAGTACAGAGCCAGGACCGGCGCGCGGCACAGCGCTTCCTTCAGCGCTGACACTGCAGCCGCATGGTTGCTATCCCAATACCACTCTATACCTTTTCGTAAAAGGCTTCTAAGGGGACTTGCGATATTAGCATAGTCCGCAATAAACTTCGACAAATAATTCGTCATGCCCAAAAATCTCTCCAACGATCCTCTGTCGCACGGACAGGGCATATCTTTTATTGCTAGCAATTTATTTTTATCAATTGCATGCCCTTCTCACTAAACGTATGTCCTAAGTACGTAACTTGCTGCACGTGAAACTCACATTTCTCCCGATTGAACCTAATACCTACTTCACGAGCCCTATCTAATAATCTCCTTAATCTTATATCGTGCTCTTCAATAGTGCTCCCGTAAACTATAATATCGTCAATAAACGATTCTACTCCTTCTAGATCCTCTAGAATTTGGCGGATCTTTGCGTGAAACACTTCACTAGCACAACTTACGCCGTACGGTAGGCGAAGAAACTGATAACGACCAAAAGGAGTACCGAATGTGCATAGGTCTGCACTTTGGTCATCTAGCTGGACCATCCAAAATCCAGAACGCGCATCTAATTTGCTAAAGTACTTAGCACCGCGCAGCGCAGTAGCTATCTCGGTGAGCGTGGGTAACGGGTAGTGCGCGCGGCGAATGGCGCGGTTGAGCGGCCGCGGGTCGAGGCACACGCGCACGCTACCGTCTTTCTTCGCTGGCAGAACTATGGCGTTTACCCAAGGCGTTGGATGTGACACTTTCCTAATTATACCCATCTGCTCCATATTATTTAGTTCACCTTTTAATTTATCCCTTACACCTATTGGTATTTTACGAACTGGGCATATCGACGGACATACTTCTTTATCAATTATTATTCTATATTTCCCTGGCAATTTTCCTACACCTCGAAACAAATCGCTATAGGTATCTATATTAATCGCGAAAATTCGCTTGATGACGCCTTTATTCTCACAGGTGTCTTTTCCAAGCACACTCTGACAATCATCCTTAGATATGATGAATTTAATAATATACTTATTATGTTTGTACAACCAAGGCATTTCCAATGCCCCCAATATTGGTAAATAATTTCCGCAAAACGATTGAGCTCTTAATTCACACGGTTTTAAATCATTAATTGAGTAACCTAATTTTTTAAACGTTTTAAGTGATAATACATTTAAGTCAGAACCGGAATCTAATTTAAAATTTTCCGCCATACCATTTTTACATAAAAACAATGTTTCAAACCACTTATTGCTTATATTCTGGTTAACATCGTCCAGAGTAGACACATAAAATAGGTCGTCTTTGAATTCTTCACTTACTTCGAACACTTTGTTATTAAATTTGACTGGACAAAACCGTTTAAAATGGCCCCGACGATTACAAAAAAAACACTTCACAAATTTGGCTGGGCACTGAAATTGACCAACATGATCGATTCCACACGACACACAACACTTCAAATCACTATTTGTGTGTAACCGGGAATCGAACCGACGACCCGGTGAATTCTCGCTGCACCAACCGGTTAGGTGGTACCGCGATCTATTACAGAAGGGCTCTTCACTGCACTCCTCTCGATCCTCCACAGCTTACCAACATGGAAGCCTCCGTATGTCAGGTGGGTATGACCGGCCATCCGTCGATCATACTAGCATCCGTTTATCTCTCACCGAACAAAACCTTATTAGAGAGCGACCTACTCGCTCTCCTCTCCCTAGGTGACTCTGTCATTTTGGCTGGCGACTTCAACGCTAAGCACACCGACTGGTCCCGCTCCACTAACGCGCACGGACGACAGCTTAACATACTTGTCAGACGAACCGACCTCAACTTTATCGTAGTTGCCCCAGACTCGCCGACTCGCTTCCCGATGTCGGATAGTTCGATCGACCGACCGGATATACTCGACATAGCGCTCCTCAAGAATATCACCCTTCAGATGAACTCTGTGGAAGTGCTATCCGAGCTATATTCGGATCACAGACCTGTCAAACTACAGTTAGGCCCCGTAGGCCCCGCGATCCTCCCGACCCGTAAAGTCGTCGACTTCAAGAAGCTCTCTGGGCTACTCGAAGCGAAGCACTCTGTGCACCTATCTCAAATTCCTGACGTCGTAGAAACATTAGAGCAAGCCCAGGCAGCCTCACTGCACCTGACCGACCACGTTTGCGACGCTACGAGCGAATGCTCCCGCATGACAAATATCCGACACGACAGAATCGGTTAGAACTCTGGAGAGCCCAGAGGAAGGTAGTGTCTAGCATTACCACACTCCGATACGGACAATGGGACAGGTTCTTGGGGGAGCTCTCGCCATCGCGTAGTGCGTTCTACAAACTGGCGAAGGCTCTCAAAATGACCCGCGCTCCCGCCCTCCCTCCGTTAGCACGGCCCGACCTACCGCCCGCCTTTGAAGATATCGATAAGGCTGAATGCATGGCTGACTGCCTCAAATCCCAATGCTCTCCGAGCACCGTATCCATTGATAGGCTCCACGTCTTGCGAGTCGAAAGCGAACTCGCAACAATCCTCTCGACCCCTCCCGATGGTGAACCTCTCGCCCCGACGACCTGCGATGAAGTTCATACTATTATCAAGGGTTTCCACTCTAAGAAAGCCCCAGGCCCCGACGGCATTACAAATAAAACCCTAAAGTTACTCCCAGGACAAATTATCAACCTACTAGTGGTAATTTTTAATGTATTCTTGGCAAATTGCTTCTTCCCCAACCAGTGGAAGGAAGTCATAGGTATCCACAAGTCGGGCAAACCCGGCGACCTTCCCTAGCAAGTCGACTCCAAAAGGCGCTCCACCTGCTGGGCAAGTGGTTCCGCCTCTGGAGGATCGAGGTTAACCCCGAGAAGAACGCAGCGGTGCTCTTCACGGGCAAACCGAGAGGCCGCTTCACGGTAAACCCCGCAGAGGTCACCCTCTACGGGCGTCCCATACCCTGGCAAGACAAGGCCAAATACCTGGGAGTAACGTTCGATCATAGAATGAGCTTCACCGCACACATTCGCAAGGCCGGCAACAAGGCTGCGTATGTGATGGGTCGTCTCTATCCGATGATTTGCCGCAAAAGCAAATTATCCCTCCGTCACAAACCTTGTATAAAACGTGCATACGTCTCATTATGACATACGCCAGCGTCGCATTCGCCCATCGCCCTCACAGCTCCTACAGGAGCTTTCAAGTCCTGCAGAACAAGTTTATGCGTATGACCACGGACAGTCCGTGGTTCATAGCCCAGTACATGAAATCATTATCAAAGACCTACTTTGAAAATGCAGTCCGACACCCCAACCCCCTAGTGGTCGAGGCGTCCACTTATACCCCCGTCCCCGACGTCGAGCCAAAGCGGCGACGTCCGAAGCTTGTCCTTGACGACCCTGACGATAAAATAACTACCGACAACGTGTCCCAACAACACACACACACGCAACATACACAGCGTCTTCGCCGGTGAAGACGAGGGCCCCGATTTCTGACGTCATCCAGACGTGGATCCTTACCACGGTCACGGGGGCGATCGGACTAAACAATGATTAGTCCAAAAGTCCACCAACAGTCAGATTAACGTCGAACCGAGCCGAGGTCCGAGTCTCCCACTCTCTCCCCCGATGTCGTCGAGCCCTGGGGCTCTTCTCAGGCGAGCTTTGGCGCTCGCCCCACTCCCCCGGTGACGCCGTAGCAACCCCTCAGGTGGTTATCGGCAAGTGTCCTTCCGAAAAATGAAAAAAATAGTTTGTCATCGATCACAGAATCAGATATTGCATTGACGGCGCTTCGGCTCTCATCTGAACACCCTCGATCCTATCTGATAAGTACGGTTCTGTTAGTGCACATTGTGCCACGCGCAATTGCCTAACTACACCGCTCTCTCTGTACTTCTTTCTCTCTCTTGTCACGTGTACTACTCTAACTGTAGCCAATAAAGTTATCTTCGTGAAACCACCGCTGTTTTCCTAAGTCTAAAATCCCGCAAGCCCTACTACGGTATATATATATTTTTTTTCTTTAGTTCGCAAAACTGACAATCAACTGCTTACTCTAACATAAACTTTAGGACTATTTGGCATGTGTATACAATTGTGCCTTCTCGATGCAAACATAACATGCGTTGGGTAGATAAGGCTGCTGCGAACAGCTAAAAAAACGAATTTAGAATAATATAAAACAATATTTATAAATTACTAAGAAAAGAAAACAAAAAAAAAACAAAATATAGTGGAAATAAAATTACTTAAGCAATAACCTTTTTCTTAACTTAAGCTTAACACTAGGTATGTTATCGCTGAAGATATATATACTATCACGAAAGCAATTTGCAAGAAATTGCATTCGATACATAGGACTATGTTGGCCAAGATTAGTTCTGGTTTTTATTATAATAATAAAAACGGATTATCGGTACAGGTGCGGGCTATACAGCCACGTCGTCTGCTGGAGTCGACCGTTATTGTTCCGATCGTCGTTCCAGTCAATGGTCTTCTCGCGAAAAGGTTCGACCAACATCTTAAGAAGCTTTCGCTTGGTTGTTGGATCAAGGGTCGGATACAGAAGGCAGTAGTCCTTGAAACAGCGCGTATTGTGAGGAGGTTCCTCACTCTGAAGCCCTGACCGCCGGTTGCTTGGGCATTCAAAAGCCCCGCGAGCGGAGGGTGGATGTTTTTTTTATAAAAAAAAAAAAAGTATAAAATAGAAGAAAAAGATAAAAATAAAAGTAGTCCTTTTGCAAAGCCGTTTGAGATTACACTGCGACAATATTCTGTAAACAATGCAGCGTTAATACATACTAATTTATTACAATGAGGTTATTTAATATTTTATTGCGTTGGCATATGAGTGTGTATAAAGAGTGAGATAAAAATAACGATTACATCATAAGACTATCACTCATCGTGCACGTGGATATAAGAATATCTGTGGCTTTATTTTATACTAGCGGACTCTCGCGACTTCGTCTGCTTATGAGTCAATCGAGAAGCTGGAATAGATGATGGCTAGCTATCCTACTATTATTTTACGTTGTATACTGAGGTTGTCATTATTTAAGTTGATACATATATACATACATCAATCCATACATCCATACTCACAAACTTTCGCATTTATAATATTAAGTAATTTTAATTATTTATGTATTTCATATAAATTGAGGATGTTATATGTTATATATTTATATAGGTATTTATGTTATATATTTTATTTGTATTTATATGTAATATATTTATATATATATATTTATATAAAAGGAAAAGAGCAACTGCTGAGTTTCTTGCCGGCTTCTTCTTGGTAGAATCTGCCTTCCGAACCGGTGGTAGAGTCACTACACACAGACAGACTTGACTTTTCAAAAGTGCTTATATTAGGCCTACTTGAAATAAATGCATTTTGAATTTTGAATTTATGTATTTGTATAATTTTAAATCTTATTTATTGCACCACCTAACTCTTTTCTATGTTTTTTCCTTTTACGCCTGGAAGAAATCGCTATGTAGCGATAAGGCCACCAGATTCTACTCTCTTGATATGTCTTTATATCTCTGTAACTACTTTTTTTCTTTGGTGTACAATAAAAGTGTATTCATTCATTCATTCATTCATTAAGTAGTATGGTACGCATGCATTCGATCGCTGTCCCATATGCCTTGAAGAGTTATGTCCTTTATCTCCGACAATATTTATCAGATCTTTATTAAAATTTGACACTACATGTTTGATAGTATACGCTTTATGTTTAAAAAAATCACGGTAGTGGTCTCCACAATACCAAACTAGATGGCGCCACAAACATCCTGCATCGCGCTCAAAAAGTCAAAGATCAAAGAAATTGACCATATACAACGTGTAAATGAAAACCGAAATAATACTTCACAGGTTTAAGAGGTACATTATGTACTGTCTCCGAGACTTGTCTGTGAAACCGAAAACCTAATAGTTTTTGAGTAAACCACTGCCATAGTTTTTAATGAAAAACATCAGATACAGCCCTAAAATCACATGTAAATTGAAATCCTGTGACTCCTGTCAGTGCCTGATTAAGCAAGCGTGGGGCCCGTAGCAAACTCTTTAAAAGAGCCCTTAATCTGCTATGCGTTCTTATGTATAAAGTTGTAAAAATACAATTCAATACTCAATACGTATCTTAAATACGTATAAACGTGTTTATAGATTTATACGTATGTATATACGTGTTAATACGTATTATCTATGTAAAGGTTACAATTTTGTGGGTAATTAATAGTGTAGTAAATTACTATAGGCGATGTCTGTGTGCGTGTGCGTGTCTGTCAGTCAGTCAGGCAGAGATGAGCGGTATTAAATATACCGGGCCCTCTTACGCGCGGGGCCCGTTGCAATTGCTACTCTTGCTACGGCGTACGTGGTCAATCCGGCACTGACTCCTGTCACTTAATTAAGTACGCGTCGCGTAGAGAAGGATCTACGCGCGTGTCGGTCTTTTATCTTCAATAGGGTTGTCACTTAAAATGTTTTGAATTCGTTTGTATGCAAAAATATATTTGCGTTTTTTTGATTTAATATTTTTAGAGGGTGATTCGTTATGAAATATACTTATGGATCCTTTAATCATCACATCACCCTATTACCGGCCTACTACAGGACACGGATCTTCTCCCACAATGAAAAGGGTTAAAGCCGTAGTCCACCACGCTGGCCCAGTGCAGATTGGTGGGCTCCACACAGTGGCGTGCATAGAGGGTATGCACAGGGTATGCAGATGATGTTAAATGTTGAAAACTCCAGTACGAGTTATAAATACTTAAGGTTAGGCTTTTTATAACTTTACAATGCCTATCCTTAACGTTTTTTATAACTCGTACTGGAGATTTTCTTCATTTTATATCATTTGCATACCCTGTGCATATACTCTAAGCACGCCATTGACTCCACACACCTTTGAGAACATTATGTAGAACTCTCAGGCATGCAGGTTTCCACACGATGTTTTCCTTTACCGTTGGAGCAAGTGATATTACACGCTTTATATTAGCTTCACTTGTATGTTTGTTTGTAACCGACTTCTTTGGACGCGATTTTGACCCACTTTAAACGGTCAGATTTCTTTCAAAATTTGTAGACATATCGAGGACCGATGACAATACACTAATTTGAAAAGATTATTCCAATTTTCACTTTAAAAAATAAGATTTTTTACTAATTACTACAGCGCCATCTAGACCCAAATGTAAAAAACCTATGGCGTTCGCGTACCTAACAAATTCCACAGAAAACATTAAGCTACTAGATGGTAGAGGGCGTTAGCTATTACTTTTTAATGGCCTGTTTTAAATAATAATTAGAACTTGCATTTCGAGAGACGGGCACACTGAATAAAAAAAAATATTTTATCTCTTTAATGGTGGATGGGTTACCGATTAATTTTGCTCTAATAAAAATAATTGATCAAGAAAAACTAAAAAAAATCGCTATTATGAATAAACTTAAAGAAAGAAATTAGTTAAGTTTTTTATACCAAGCGTGTTTTTTTAGTTTGTTTGAACTATTTAATTATTTTAATTACTTAAAACGCACATAATCGTTACTTAGAAAAGTTAGAAGTGCGTGCTAGGTTTTGAACTCGGACCAGGGTACGCATAAAGCAGGTAGATGGCGTACAATGGAAAAATTCCCCACCAATACGAGTTATATAAAATAACTATTGCCCGCGACTTCGTCTGCGTTTGATTTTGTTTTTTGATATGGCATTCAATTTAGTTGTAGTTCTAAAAAGATTTAAAATATTCAGTATCGCTAAGCCTTAAATGAGGGGTTTGCTGCTGTCCGCTGAGGAGTTCTGTCCTCTATCTCCAACCACATTCATCAGATCTACACAAAGTTTGGGCAAAATTAAACACATATTATAACCTCTATGGTACAAAAATAATTATTTAGATCGGTTATAATTTGTCGGAGTTATGGTGTATAATCGTCAAATACTTTCATCCCCTCTCCCAAAGGAACCGAGCTTAATGTCGGGATAAAAAGTATCCTATATTACTTCTAACAATTCCAAGAATATGTGTACAAAGTTTCATGAGGATCGGTAAAGTCGTTTTTGCCTGAAAGCGTAACAAACAAACATACATTGACATTTATAATATTAGTAGGGATAGGGATTTGGGTAAGCAGTGCTTTTGTGCATGTATGAAGTGCACGCCACTGACTCGGACCCCCGAAAGTGAAGTCGAGCTTCTACCCAATGCGCTACAACCGCTTCATCGCTTCAACGGTTCCTATAATATTATTTCGTCATTTATTACTCAATGGTTACAATCACTAACATATGAAGAAACTGAACTCCTTTTGCAACTGATAAAGTAAGTCATTAAATTTATTAAACAATAAGGTTTATTACTCAAAATTCAAAATTCAAAATTCATTTATTTCAAGTAGGCCTAATACAAGCACTTTTGAAACGTCAAGTCTGTCCGTGTGTAGTGACTCTACCACCGGTTCGGAAGGCAGATTCTACCGAGAAGAAGCCGGCAAGAAACTCAGCAGTTGCTCTTTTCCAACATCAAAAATTTACATTTTATATTTTAACATTCATTTTTCTATCTTGTGAGAGATAAAAGCGGAGCCGGATGCTTCCAAGCAACCTTGTCATTAAAAAACTCATCAATTGTATAATAACCTCGCTGTAATAAATGTGTTTTAACACATTCTTTAAACTTATGGATTGGTAGGTCCAAAATTACCTTACTTAAGTAATAATCTTTAATTACTTAAGTAATAATCAGCCTCACGCATATACACGCACGCGCGCACGCAAGCACGTTCTCACACGTACACACACACGCGCGCACCCTCGCACACACACACACACACACACACACACACACACGCACGTTACACATAACATAATCGCACTAACACTGCATGTTTTCAAATTAAAAAAAAAAAAAAAAAAAAAAGTATTATATAAATAAATTGAGATAAAAATGTGTTTTGTAATGTAAGAGCGAGATCTTCTGGCACAGGTTTTAAACTTAACAGAAGTTCTCCGCCTTATCTGCAGTGGCGTGCACTTCATACATGCACAAAAGCACTGCATACCCTAAAATTTTTTTATGTCTCATAAATGCGAAGGATTTTTCCATTTTATGGCACCTTCCTTCTTTATGCATACCCTGGTCAAAAACCTTATGCACGCCACTGCTTATCTGCTATTGTTTTATGTGAACAAATAAATTTTCATTTCGTTATTCTGTTACACGTTGTATACAACTTCCAAAGATGGTCGGACCTCGGTCCCCGAGCACGATCACCCTCTCGGAGGAAAGTCTTCCTATTGGTACAGCCGAGCTCATCACCCAGCTCCGTACAATAAATTTGATTGGTTGTTTTTTTTTTATAAATATACTACGACACTACACACATCGCCACCTAGCCCCGAAGTAAGCGTAGCTTGTGTTATGGGTACTAAAGATGACTGATGAATATTTTTATGAATTATTTATACATAAATACTTATTAAATACATATAAACACCCAGACACTGAAAAACACTTATACTCATCACACAAACATTTTCCAGTTGTGGGAATCGAACCCACGGCCTTGGACTCAGTAAGCAGGGTCTCTGCCCACTGCGCCAGTCGGCCGATTTAGTTTAGTTAAGGAGTAACGTTCTTCTTCCAGCGCTGGGCCCCTTGCTGCCACAGATCAATGTGTTCGGCAAGCAGCTGGGAGTGTCTCCGGCGGTTATGGGACTGGTGACCGCCGTGCTGCCCCTGCTGTGGGCGGCTGCGAAGCCACTGTTCGGCTACATCGTGGACTATTGGCCGGTGCGTACATTTTAACACGTAAAACAAACCCCATAATCATATCTTAGTTTTCAATAGTTTTAGTATCTCTTATTATAGCATAAAATATTATAAACTCAAACATATGACACACTTTCAACTAACTCTCAAGAGATAATTACTTCAATATTTCCTTGCCATTTTATATGACATACGTTTTTGATCTGGGTTCATGGCATTTTGGATTCCTACTCCGACTTATAATATCGACCACAGATTATGCATAGTTTTGAATAGTGTGAACGAAGATACCTTTTTTTTGTACCTCTTTTTTTCCCGCCATTTTATATGACCTTCCTTTGTGACTTGTTATTTTGAATTCCTTTTCCGACTTTTCCTACTTCTATCGAGTACGCATAATTTTGACCTACCTGAACGAAAGATACCCTTTTTTTTATATCTCTTTGTTTCCCGCCAATTTGTATGATCTTCAATTTTGACTTGTCATTTTGAATTCCTTGTCCAACTTATATCGTACACAGATAGTGCATAATTTAGATTAGTCTGAACAAAGATACCTTTTCTCTGTACAGTTTTTTCCCGCCATTTTATATGACCTTCCTTTTTGACCTGTCATTTTGAATTCCTTCTCCAACTTATATAGACCACAGATAATGCATAATTTTGGCCAGTCTGAAAGAAGATACATTTTCTCTGTACCGTTTTTTCCCGCCATTTTATATGACCTTCCTTTATTGACCTTTCATTTTAAATTCCAACCAATTTATATAGACCACAGATGATCCATAATTTTGATTAGTCTTACCTTTTTTTCTTTAACCAATCGTAAGCACAAACGCAGATTTGCTAACACACGTTAATGCTTTCCTAATGTGATTTGAACCCGTTTTCCTCTGGGTCATGAACTTAATACTATTGAGGTTCCTTGTTTGTAGTAACAATGAAGCCGACGTACTAAGCAGATGGCCTAACTTATGGTGAGTGGAGATCCATCGCCTATGAACAGTGCGACACTTCGCAGGGCATACTAGAAAAACGTCCTTAAAAGCGCCTCGCTGTGTCCATTTACCATTACGCTGCGAATCTTAGGAGGTTAGTTTCAGACATGATGTTTGGATAGAAGCAGGCGTTACTTTGCGGAAATTCATGATATATTATGAAAATTAAGTATCAAAGTAACAACAATTCCGATATATTTACGCATCGCACGCATCAGAATCTCTCAAAAAGGATATTTTTTGCAGTTTTTGCCCGAGATTCCAATATAAATGAATCCTAGCTATATACTAAGCTGTATACTAAATTTCATGAAAATCGTTGGAGACGATTCCGAGATTCCAATTATTGCTCGATTAAAGATATAAGATAAGATTAAAAATTCTAAAGATTGTTAAACTTTAAAATTATGTTGGAAAAGAGCAACCGCTGAGTTTCTTGGCTTCTTCTCGGTAGAATCTGCCTTCCAAACCAGTGGTAGAGTCACTATACACAGACAGACTTGACGTTTCAAAAGTGCTTATAAATTGGGCCTACTTGAAACGAATGAATTTTGAATTTGAAAATAAAGCTTTATTTGCTATACTCCGCGAAAGGCAGGAGAATCTGTATGGTGTGATTTATAATTTGGTCAATCCTTATACTCCACACCAAACTGATCTTCGGAAATGTACCCTCTACGCACGTTTCGCTCCGAAACCGGAGCATCCTCAGGAGATGTTGACTTTACAATGAATAATTGTTAAGAACTTAACGAAGAGTTATAAGGATTGAAGAAATTATAAATTACACCACGCAGATTCTCCTGCTTTTCGCGGACTATAGCAAATTAAGCTTAATTTTCATAATGAGAGATGAATGCTTTCAAACAAACGAACTTACAAACTCCTTAGTTACTAGTATAGACATTGTTTTTTTTTTTTCAGAACCGAAGAAAATTCGTCTTTATGATGCTTATACTGATCATGTCTGGGGCGTATTGCTGTCTATGGTTTTTGCCGATGCCCGATGAACCCGAAACCGCGGAACCTATATTGGAATCAGTGTATCAACTGAATGACACAGTTTACGTCAAAGAATATACAAACAACACAGACGCCATCTTGGAAAAGTACTCATGCCATTGGAACTGCACAAGGGACGAAAAATTTCAAGTCTACCTCACAAACACGACGTATATAAACACAGTGTATGTAGATCACGAGGGAAATATATCTTGCTCGCTCTTACACATGCAATCGGATGACGTGCGTGAGGGAGACATCACTTGTTTACCAATGAAGGATTGCAATTTGCTGTGCTACGACGAAACGTTGTTGAAAGATATGGACAGTTTTAATAGGAGTGAAAGAGACAGTGGTGTTTCGAATGGCAGTAGTTCAGATGTGTTAGAAAAGGATGGAGATAAGATGTCGAATACGGATGCAGTGGAAATCGATGGTAGTTTTTATACGACGTTCACTTTTTGGGCTTTCGTGGTTCTTATGTGCGTCGGCACTGTCGCCTTTAACGTTGCTAACTGTATAGGAGATGCGGTTTGCTTCGATGTGTTGGGTGAGTTTATAGAATCCCATTTCTGAAATCACATAACAGTTCCCTTAGTACAAGATCCATTCGCTCGCAATCGACGATTCGTTTTCGAGTACTACTGTGTATCGTCAAAGTACAATGGACCTTATTACACTCGACAAATTACAACGACAATAACGCGTTCCCGTTATAGTATAAAGGACTACGTTAACGAAAAAAAAGCTTGGGTGTGTTTTAATAAATATAACCAAGATAAATAAGATAAATATTACTGCGAATGCATTTTAAAATGAATTTTAAATTTTTACCTGGTTAGTGCAATATACTATATATAATATTGCATTAATATACTATATATTGCACTAACCAGGTCAATCTTAAATATTTTTAAATGACATTGTGAGATGGTGATAACAAAAAAAAAACGGTTAAGTTTGTGTTGTTTTTGTTGGATTTGTAAACTAACTATTAAGCTACGACCTTAGTTTGTCAGTTTACAAATGTTTAAATAAACGTGAGATGGAGCGGACTCCATCTCACGTTTATTTAAACATTTTTATGTAATGTACTCATCAGAAAAATTCCATCTATATGGTTAGGCTATTTGAATAAAGTAATATTGGACTTTGACCTTGGAACAAACACTCGTAGGTCCTGAACGAGGGTCGAGGTACGGGTCCCAACGTGCTTGGGGAACAGCTGGGTACGGAGTGACAGCCCTACTAGGAGGTTGGCTTATAGACCTCATGTCGGGAACCTCCCGAAACAAGGACTTCACCCCGGCTTTCATCGTTGCAATCGTAGCTACTGTCATAGACCTGGGAGCTTGTAGACGGCTGAGCGTAAGTATTTTTTTTGTTTAATTGCTCTACAAGTGAAGCCTTTGTCTGCAATCTCAAATGCAGAGCTATTCTGTATCTCAGTTTACAACAAATTTACCAAGCCACGGTGGCAATCGATTATGCATATGATATTCTGGGATCTTCATTGAAGATCTTACTGGATCTACAAGTTAGTGACTGCAATCTCACCCGATGGTGAGTGATCATGAAGCAAAAGTTGCCTTTTGCACGCCTCATAAGCGAAGCGTTGAGGTGGGTATTACTGTCATACGCACACCGAGTTATTCTCCAACTTAAAATGTCGTTTTTTTTAATTCTTTATTGCTTTTATAAGTGAATATAAATAGACAAATGTTGAGAAAAAACACTATTTTTAACTCTCATGATATTTTTAAATCTCTTTTTATTTTTTAAACCAATTAAAAAAAATGTTTAAAAAAGTTCTGTCTTGGACGTCCGTGTGTTTGTATGTGCGGATCCCGCATCTTGTCGTCACGATAACGAGCGAAATACTTCACTTATCGAGTTGGTTTTTTTTTATAGGCTTCAGTATTTTGAGGAATTACATTTAATTATACTTTTCACGCTATAATTAAGTGTAGTTTAATTATTATTTACAAATAATCTCACTTTTATTACGCTTTATTAACGATAAAAAAGCTTGGGTGTAAATTATTGCTCTAACCAGGTTGCTCTTCTAATAATTTAAAATGACATTGTGAGATGGTGATAACAAAAAAAAAAAAACACCCAGCTAAGTTTGTTGTGGGCTTCTTCTTAGACCAGGACGCGTTTGGAACCCTCGTAGCTTTAGTTTTAAGTTTACGAATGTGGTTATCGCCATCAATCTCACTACCGTGTGGTTCTTATGTACGCATCAAAAGTGCCACCTGTGGGCCTACTTGAATAAAGATATTTTTGACTAAAAAAAAAAAAAAAAATTGTAATGAATGAGATTATGTGGCGGGCACTTTTCGATTTTCCAACTGTTTTGTTTTACAGCTACCATCGCTGTCAAGTCCAGACGACGCTGGTAAAGCGTTGAGGGACGTTCTTCGTATACCACGGGTGCTCGTGTTCATAACTTTTGCAGTAGTTGTCGGCGTGTTTGACAGCTTTATCATATACTATATGTTTTGGTAAGAATTTGAACTTGTATATAAATATACTATGACAATACACACATCGCCATCTAGCCCCAAAGTAAGCGTAGCTTGTGTTATGGGTACTAAGATGAGTGATGAATATTTTTATGAATAATATACATAAAACCTTAGAATATAAATGTGAACACACAAACGCTGAAAAACATTCATGCTCATCACACAAACATTTTCCAGTTGTGGGAATCGAACCCACGGCCTTGGACTCAGAAAGCAGGGTCGCTGCTCACTGCGCCAGTCGGTCGTCGATCATTCCTGAAGATCTGTTTAGTGTGGAGTATAAGGATTGAAGAAATTATAAATCACACCATACAGATTCTCCTGCCTTTCGCGGAGTATAGCAAATTAAGCTTCATTTTCAAATTCAAAATTCATTCGTTTCCAGCAGGCCCAATTTATAAACACTTTTGAAACGTCAAGTCTGTCTGTGTAGTGACTCTACCACCGGTTCGGAAGGCAGATTCTACCGAGAAGAAGCCAAGAAACTCAGCGGTTGCTCTTTTCCAACATCATTTTAAAGTTTAACAATCTTTAGAATTTTTAATCTTATCTTATATCTTTAAACGAGCAATTCTTGTATATATATAATTGGAATCTCGGAATCGGCTCCAAAGATTTTCATGAAATTTAGTATACAGGGGGTTACGGGGTGATAAAACGATCTAGCTAGGATTCATTTATTTTGGAATCTCGGGCAAAAACTGCAAAAAATATCCTTTTTGAGAGATTCTGATTCTCTAAGTATATCGGAATGTCGGAATTGTTGTTTCTTTAAAGTTGTATAAAACAGACTGCGACAGCATACGAATATTTTTTTATCAAATTCACATTAAAATTTCCTTTATTCATGTAGGCCTATCACAGGCACTTATGAAGCGTTGATACATATATGTTTACATAATTGTCAGGGGATGGTGATAACTTCGTTCGCCATCTTAAACCTAAAGCTACGAGGGTTCCAAACGCGCCCTGGTCTAAGAACTGCCCACAACAAACTTAGCGGTATTTTTTTTGTTATCACCATCTCACAGTAAATTTGTATTAAGCTATGAAGCTAGAGCAATTCACACCCAAGCTTTTTTATCGTTCAAGTAATCCTTAATATTATAATAAGATTTTTCTGTAAGCCTCCGTTTTATATAAACTTCGAACTTATTGAGTGTCATCTCAAAGATTTCATTTGTTATAAAATAATATAAAATTGCCCTTGAATGAATTTGTAATTCTGTGTAGCCTAGTAAACTGCACAACGAGTTTATTTTTGCTTCTAACATTAATATTGTAACAGTCCATTTTCTTTTTAAATTTTGTTATATTTTTATGGATTAACGTCATTATTTTAACTACTTTAAATGTATCCCTTGGTGGCTCTGAAACGTAGTCGCTAACTATGGGAGACATCTCAAAGATTTCAAAGAAAGTCTAGGTCGTCTTATTCGCGGACGAAGTCGCTCGGGTCCGCTAGTATGTTTAATGTTTCATAATAAATTCAAATTCATTTATTTAAAGTAGGCCTACTTTATAAGTTGAAACGTCAAGTATGTATTTTTGCAGTGACTCTACCACCGGTTCCGAAAGCAGATTCTACCGAGAAGAAGCCGGCAAGAAACTCAGTAGTTGCTCTTCTCCAACATCAACATTTACAATCATTTTGTAAATATTTACTAATGATTGTCCACTCCTCAGGTTTTTGGAAGAGCTGGCAGAGACAACTGGCTCTATGGATCAGATTAAACTCATAGAGGGAGTGGTGGTCGCCGCACAGAGTTTCATCGGGGAACTGCTGTTTTTCTTCTTTTCCGGTGAGTTCCAAACATTCCCTTCGCGTAACCTATGTATTCCAGTGTATTCCAGAAGTAGAAGATCTGTTTGTGTAATGTACGCTTTTTATTGTTATAAAATATTAACAACTCTTTTCCAATATCATTTTCGAACTTCCACCAAAAAAATCTATAGTGATACTAAAATAATGAACATTCATCAATTATATATATATATAGCACGTGCATCTTTATTAGAAAATCAATAAACAAATTAATCCACACTAATATCACTTTCACAAAAAAGAAAAATAAAACTCGTCGAGCCGGTTTCCTTACCTTACCTAGAACAAGAACAAATTATGGTAAAAAATCCCTTACCTTTGAAGGCGCCAAATTTTATAATAAAATACCTATACTTATAAAAAATGTAAACTCATTCAATGTATTCAAAACTAAATTAGCTTCTTATATATTAAGTAATACAAATAAATTTAAAGACGAATACATTGAATGAGTAGATAATAGTAAAATTGAATTTAGTTTAGTCTAATGGCGAAGTGTATTAATTTATTATAGAAAACTAAGTTTCCTATGTAAGTGACTCAGGTCTTTTTATGGGAATAAATGTCTTTAAACCTAAACCTATATCAAAGTCAGAGTCAAAGTCAAATATTTCTTTATTCAAATAGGCACATAGATTCTAAACTTCAATGGGGCCCTCAAGTAAATAATTTATCGAACAGGCTTAGTTCTGCTGCCTATGTGGTAAAGAAGATACGCCATATGACCGACGTAGAAACTTCTAGACTGGTATATTTTAGTTACTTTCACAGCATTATGTCATATGGAATTTTACTTTGGGGTAATGCAGCTGATTAGGACTATTATACGTGCTGCAGAAGAGGGCTGTTTGTTCGATCTACAAAATGGGTCCGAGAGAGTCATTGAGAGATAAATTTATATAGTATAGTCAGTACATATTTGAAAATTTAATGTACGTTCATAAAAACATTTCTAAATTTAAGAAAAAATGTGACTGCAATAATTTAAACATTAGAAGTAAGAATAAACTTACAGTGCAATAAACTAGGTTACTTAAAATTCATAATTCGTTTAAAGGAAATTGCATACGATTCTACAATAAACTACCCAATGACATCTTGGAAATGTCTCTTAAAAAGTTCAAAGTTTGTATTAAAGCTTATAGAAAAGTGCTATTATAGTATTAAGGAATACGTAATCGATAAAACAGCTTGGGTGTGAATTATTGCTCTAACCAGGTTGCTCTACTAATAATTTTAAATAACATTGTAAGATGGTGATAACAAAAAAAAACACCCGGCTGAGTTTTTTGCGGGCTTCTTCTTAGACCAGGACGCGTTTGGAACCCTCGTAGCTTAAGTTTTAAGTTTACGAATGTGGTTATCGTTTACCATCTTCCTGTCTGCTTAGTGCATACCCTGTATTCACGCCACTGGCTGTACCACCATGGATACCGAAAATCCGTTATTGTTTTTTTTTTTTTTTAATTTAGGGTAACAGCGCATATGAACTTCTTTATCCCACTAATTATTAATCGAAATTTCCAATCATAATTCGCGTGTTGACATTTCGTAATGGTTTTCAAGGATAAGTTTTTTTTTTTAATTTTTGTTTCGCAATCATTTTTGTTTATTGTTTATTGTTATTAGGTACACAAAACAGGTAATAACTACAAGTAGATCTAAATATAAGTAATAACAAGTTATGTTCTAAGCTACAACCCAAAGTATGTGAACACAACTTGGAATTAAATTAAACAGAAAGTAAAGATAAAATTAAAGTTGAAACAAAAAAGAAACACTTAAATAATAATATATATATTATTTCCCTAAAGATTATGTGGAATTGTGCTTAACAATTTGATTTTTAAAAATATTTATCGTTTTGTTAAAAATGTCAATATTATGATTACTTGATACTAAATCATTATAAAGGCGGCACATGCGAACGATGGGATTGTAAAAGGTAGTATTGTTCTTGTAGACACTTAGGGAAAATGGTTTAAAATATTTTAATCTGGGATTAACGCGAGTATTTATAGTAATGAGCGAGAGCAAGACGGAAGAATCAATTTGGGAGTTAATGAGCTTAAATAAGAAGATCACATGAAAGTATTTTCGACGAAATTGCTAGCTTTGCATCCCAAAGTGTACAAGCCTGTTAATGAGGAATGTACAAGCCTGTAAGTTGTACGTTTTATCCTCTGACATGGTGTAGGAGACCATCTTTATGCCACTTTTGCTCTGAATTTTTGCTCTGAATGGTATAAGCTCATGAGGTTTCGCTTATATAGTAAGACCTATCCGTATCCCTACTTATATTATAAATGTCAATGTAAGTTTGTTTGTTACGCTTTCACGCAAAAACTTCCTAACCGATCCCCGTGAAACTTTGTACACATATTTTTGGAAGTGTTAGAAGTTATATAGGATACCTTTTATCCCGACATTAAGCTCGGTTCCTTTGGGAGACGGGATGAAAGTGTTTGACGATTATACAGCACAACTCCGACAAATTATAACCGATTCAAATAATTATTTTTGTATTTTAGAGGTATGTGTTTTATTTTGCTTAAACTGTGGTTGGAGATAGAAGACAGAACTTCTCAGCGGACAGCAGCAAACCCCTCATTTAAGGCTTAGCGATACTGAATACTGAAAATCTTTTTTAGAACTACAACTAAATTGAACGCCACATCAAAAAAACGAAATCAAACGCAGACGAAGTCGCGGGCAACAGCTAGTTTGAAATAAATGATTAAAATTTTTTTTTTTGTTTTTTTTTTCCTCAGGTAGGATAATAAAACGCTGGGGCTACGGTACCACGCTTACGTTTTGCCTGTTCTGCTACGGCGTGAGATTGGCACTCATCTCTGTCATACAGCATCCTTGGCATCTAGTGTTTATTGAGGTAACGCTGTAATTCGCACGCACACACACACACACACACACAGAAGACATACACTTACATACTTACACACAAAATACACACACACTCGAGGTCAAGATTAACATGTTGCATGTATCCCTCTTTTGTACTTATCTCATTTTATTTTAATTAATATTTTTGAATGTATTTAGATTTTTTGATAAATATCTAGTGAACAGTGGTAAATTTTAGGTTTTGGAGGTGGGCGTGATCACTGTTACGCAGTTTCATACTTTTACAGTGATCATCGTTTCATTCATTAGTGGTTAAGATATGTTATTGTTCACAAATAAATAGATAAATAAATTTCCAATTTTTAAACACACCGTTTGAATTCCTCATTGCATCCAATACATCTCAACATTTAATAAATTTAAAATGCATTGACAAGCTATCGAAACCGACAGGTTTTGAACATGCGACTCTCTCGACATGAGATGACACATTGCTTTTTATAATCTTTAAATTTTTATTAGTGTATTTTTTTTTAAATTTATTGTTCAAAATAAAAGTAACAAATATTTTTCCAACATAATTATCCATCCCCTTAGAAACTATGCGTTTATAGTGGGGATGGCGGGTTCGCAAGTATATATCTTAAAAAAAAAAAAAAAAAAAAATTTATTCATTTACTTAATCTTAATGCAAAAATATTTAGACAATCTTAATCAAACAGTGGCATTTTTGAATTATAATCTAAAAAAATGTCTTTTACAATTACCTACACTTGCAAGGCAAAATCTTAAAACTCATTTCATAACCATCTCCCATCTTTATCGTAATTATATTGTTCGTATAAATATCTTCACCGTAAGCCTACTTAATTAATAAATGTCGGCGGACTGGCGCAGTGGTCAGCGACCCTGCTTTCTGAGCCCAAGGCCGTGGGTTCGATTTCCTCTGGAAAATGTTTGTGTGATGAGCATGAATGTTTTCAGTGTCTGGGTGTTTATATGTATATTCTAAGTATTTATGTATATTATTCATGAAAATATCATCTTAGTACCCATAACACAGGCTACGCTTACTTTGGGGCTAGGTGGCGATGTGTGTATTGTCGTAGTACATTTATTATTTATTTATAAATATACTAAGACAATACACACATATATACATCAAGTCCCAAATAAAAAAAAAAAGTGAGCTATGGGTAACAACATGAATTTTGTTATGAATAATATACATAAATACTTATAGTATACAGATAAACACCCGACACTGAATAAATTCATGTTCATCACACAAACATTTTCCAGCTGTGGGAGTCGAACCCACAGTCTTGATTCTCAAAGCACGATCGCAGCCTACTGCACCAATAGGCAGTAAAAATTCCACTTGAAGGTGTGAAGTGATGTTTTATAACACTCAGCTCACTTCCAATCGGTTTCTATGCGGCACCGTAGCGGAACTCTTAAATATCTCTTTTAAATTAATAATGTTTTATGATTTTCTGCAGTCAATAATGCAGGGGCCCACATACGCGCTCTGCTATTCGGCCATAGTGGGCTACGCAGCGCACGTCGCTCCCGAGGGATATTCCGCTACCGTCCAGGGAATCGTGGCGGGCATGGACGATGGCGTCGGTAAGTTCAAAATAGTCTTACCGTACCGAAACACTAAAGTTAGTGAATGTGCCCCAAACTTAAGAGTTAGTGCCCAAAAGTTAAGATAAGTACCCCAAATTTTGTAAGTTTGCCCCAAAGTTAGGTTAAGTACCCTAAAGTGAGTGTAAGTGCTCTAAAGTTAGTTAATGTGCCCTAAATTTAAGACAAGTGCCCTAAAAAAAAAAGGTATATTTCGGTAATTAACAAAGTGGCATCAATATATAGCTGAAGCCTTCTTTTAAGAGTAGTATTACTAACCCTGTGTCAGAAGATTCGGCTCTTCCATTACAATTAAAATAAACTTAACAAAATACATTAAAATGAAGGTAGGTAAACAAACACAACAAGAGATACAATGATATACACAAGGACAGACATGTTATAAATAAATTTAGATGATAATAAAAAATTACAACCTATAATATACAAAATAAGTATGCATGTTTCTGTGTATTTTTGTGTGTGTGTGTGTGTGTATGTGTGTATGTTTGTGTGTGCGTGATCAAAGTTTGTGCCCTAAAGGTAGAATAGACCCCAAAGTTAGTGAAACTGCCCAAAGTTAAGGTACTTGCCCCAAAGTTTAATTGTTCCCAGAGTTATTTTACGTGTCACAAAATTAGTGAATGTAGTACAAGGTTGGAAAGCTCGCTGTAAAGCCTCGAAGTATACAACGGTAACCTACACACTTAACCAAGGTACAGGTAACGTAGAGGCCCACATACGTGCTGTGCTATTCTGTCGTAAAAGGCTATGCGGTTCACGTCGCGCTTGAAGGATACTCCGCTATCGTGTAGATTCGATCGTGGCGGGAATAGACTATGTCGACCTTAATGAAAATACAAAAGCTCTATAATTAAGGGAAAAGCCCTTGAGTTAGTGTAATTGCCCCCAAAGTTAGTTTAAGTGCTCCGAAGTAAGTTTATGTGCCCCAAAGTTATAGTATGTGCCCTTTAGTGGGTGCACAAAAGCAAGTTTATGTGCCAGGAAGTTCTAGACAACACATCAACTGCGTCTTAAATACCCTTAGATTAAAAGTGGTACAAGGTTCAACATGAAATTCCAGTTTATGTAAGTATCAGCAAATTATGTAGATGCCCCCAAAGTTAGTTTAAATGCTCCGAAGTAAGTTTATGAGCCCCATATTTATAATATATGTCTTAATGTTAGCGTAAGTGTAACAAAGCAAGTTGAGGTGCCAGAAAGTTCTAGACGACACATAAACTAGATCTTAAAACCCTGTAGTTAAGACTAAAAGTGGTATAAGGTTAAATGAATAATACGAATATAAATTACCTTAAGCAAAGTCATTTTCATTCATTTGAAAAGAGCAACTACTGAGTATCTTGCCAGCTTATATCGGTAGAATTTGCTTTCCGAACCAGTTTGACGGCCGATTGGCGCAGTTGGCAGCGACCCTGCTTTCTGAGTCCAAGTCCGTGGGTTCGATTCCCACAACTGGAAAATGTTTGTGTGATGAACATTAATGTTTTTCAGTGTCTGGGTGTTTATATGTATATCATAAGTATTTATGTACATTATTCATAAAAATATTCATCAGTTATCTCAGTACCAATAACACAAGCTACGCTTACTTTGGGGCTAGGTGGCGATGTGTGTATTATGATTTATTTTTAGTTGTAGAGTTTATATCTTTATATATACTATTCTAATTTACGTGTATAAGTCACTGAACTCCCCCTAAACGGCTGGACCGATTTGAATGTTTTTTTTGTATGCATTTGACTGGCACCCTAGATTAGATTCACTTGGTATTATATTTATTTGGCGATGATTTTCCCCCTCTGATGTAATTGCCCCAACGTTGGTAGATTTCTCTCAAAGTTAACGTAGACAATGATGCCCCAAATTTGATGAATTTGCCCCATTTTTTTTTTCTGTTTAAAGGTTTCGCGCTCGGCTCCCTGGTAGGGGGGCAGCTGTACAGCCGCGCTGGTGGCAGGGGCTCGTTTAGGATCTTCGCGGGCATGGCGCTAGTAGCTTCCGGGGTACACGCGTTACTGTTCGCGACAGTCACCAGGAACGATAAAGATGGTAAATTGTATATTTAAACCCCGATACTAAAAGTCGGCTATGAAATATAAAAACGGGCAGGTATTTTCAGAGTTACGGTTTTAACCTCTTCAGCAATGTTCTCGAATTCCACCCCGTTATAAGTATTCTTGTCAACCTAACCTATATACTAATTTTTATGACTTTTGTACCCTATTTGGGGTGTAACTCAAAAATATGTAACCATCTTCGATAATCGGGTTATCAAATACAAAACATTATTTAATCGTACTTGTATTTCCCAAATTTAGCGTGTTCTAATAAATAAAATTCATCCCCTGTGTTAGGGATGAAATTTTTAAAAATCCTGAAACATTAATTTATTTGGTAGGTTATTTCTGTTTGTACGTCTCTTATTTTTTTGCAATTATTATAATAATATAAAAAAATTAAACGTTTATTGTTATGTTACGTTTCAACAATTATATTGTAAACTTAACCATAGTATATGACTTTTAAATTTCACCCCAAAGAGGGTTCTTGCTAGTGAAGATATGCAAGAATTAAAAAAAAAAGTCAAGTCCGTCTCGTGGTAGTTACTGAGATTATTGTTTCGAAGAAACAAAAATACAAACTCTATAAGTATATAGCATAGAGTTTGTATTTTTGTTTTATTTTTATTTGTAGTTTGTGTTGCTATATATAAGATAGATACACGTAGGATTCATTACTAAATTTCCACATGACAATGTATATTTTTTTAATTCACAGAACAAAAACAAGCGGAAATAGCACTACCGGAAGTCGAGAAAATGCTACCGGATGAGGCTAGCAACGCCATCTATCGGCCGACGGTGGTACCAATCGCTGCGGAAAAACAGAAAAATGGTGACAGATAACATCAGAAATCTATTGCCTTTATCTATTGCAGGTTTGCTGTTTTTATGAAACAAATATATATAAATATATATATATATATATAATAGCTATGGTCGTCTGTTTATCTCGCAGGAACTTATAAAATAGATCGATCGATTAGTATCGTTTCTATACTTTAGAGAATTGGGGAAATCCGAAGAGCAGTCGAAATATAAAAAATTCTAAATTGTTTATTTGGTTTAAGAATTTACGGTTCGGATAGTTTTCAATAGATGGCACTATTTAAGTTGACTTGGTCTTTACAACTATTGACGGTCGACTCCAAGGCCGTGGGTTCGATTCCCACAGATGGAAAATGTTTGTGCGTCGAACATGAATGTTTTTCAGTGTCTGGGTGTTTATATGTATATTATAAGTGTTTATGTGTATTGTATTCATAAAAATATTCATCAGCTATCTCAGTACCCATAACACAAGCTACGCTTACTTTGGGGCTAGACGGCGATGGGGGCATTGTCTTTTCTCTTCTTATTAAAATATAATTAAAGTTGTGTTAAAATCTCGATTTAAGTTCTGCGAGCACTAACATACGGTAGCGGATTTATATATATATATTTATATATATAGATATTAAAAATCGCTCGGCAAAGTCAAATAAACGAATTATTGCATGACGTTATATCTAGATATCTAGAACGCAGTGCCAACTTTCGTGACGGGAGCTTTTATAGTTAACATGTTTTGTGATATAACTTGATGCCATAAGATACTATAGTTAACTTTTGGCCACTAACAATATTTTAATATTAACATTAAAAAATATATAAATGAAGATATATTTTTTAGTATATAAATAAATGTTTCGAACGGTGCACTTCATACGTGCACAAAAGCGCTGCATACCCTTACATTTTCATATAACTGAAAACGGAGGAGAATTTTGCCATATTATGGCATTTTACTTTTTTATGCTTACCCTGGTAGTTCTCAAAACGACGGCCGACTGGCGCAGTGGGCGGCGACCCTGCTTTCTGGGTCCAAGGACGTGGGCTCGATTCCCACAACTGTAAAATGTTTGTGTGACGAACATAAATGTTTTTCGGTGTAATTTCGGTACGCCCCGGCACGCACCTAACTTTTCGGAGCTATGTACGTTTTAACCAATCGTAGCATATCGTCTGCTTTAACGGCGAAGGAAAACATCGTGAGGAGAACTGCACGCCTGAGAGGTCTAAATATTTTTGGTGGTCAGAAAATCATCCTTTATACTAAAACAAAGTTTAAAAGTTATTTTTAAACTGTTATATATTTAATTATAGGAAACGGTTAGATGAGCTAGCTAGCAAATGTGGATTCACTTTCGGTCTCTCGCATATTGGGACACTAAAGCGTCGAAGTAAAATGAACCTCAAGTCATTAGTTTTATGTCCGTTTTCACTAAACTTAGGAATCGCCTTTATCGGAAGCCTAGTTATTTAGGTGAATCCTAGAGAGAAACAAAACGTTTCACGAAGTCTTATGTGATGTCTAACGACGTTAGGAGCCGTTTAAAGTTATGAAACCGATTCATCGGATCGCAAAGTTTCAGGACTGCCACTTGACAGAGGAATAAAAAAAAACGTGTGTGTACTTACGTACAAGTGTTAGAAGTTATAATTCTTTGGCGTAACAAGACAGAAATCTTCTCATACATTTTATCTTTCGCCTTATTCTACGCTTGTAGAAGAAAAACTACACTAACAATAGAAAAAAGGTATTGTTTGAATTATTGAAAGTCAACTGTCAAACCTTTTTTAGAAAAACTAAAATGTTTATTATAGCTAACTTCATGGTGTCGCTTTTTGTGACGGTGTGTGAGCGCATCGTTAAAATTTACTCTCACCATTTTTCCCTAATGCGCCATAAGAAGTATAACTTCAAAAATGATTTTTGAAGTTATACTTCTTTAGCGGCATTAGGAAAAATCATGTTTTTGTGTCACAAAATGCACGCGCACACGTTTACACGATTTGAACAGGATGAAGGTAGTTCCGAGTGAGGAATACATCGTTCGCCAGCTCACTTTTTACGACGCGCGCGCACACCGTCACAAAAAACCGACACCCTGAAGTTAGCTATAGTCGACATTTTAGTTTTTCAGAAAAAGGTTTGACAGTGTACACTTTCAATTGTCAAAGTCTGCGGGCTCATTCCGGTGATTTAATTGAATCAATTGTACAAAAATTTAAAATTTTAATGTCCAGTGAAACTCGGTGGTCCGATAATTAGATAAAGCATTATAATAAAACTTTCAACGTATTAAATACCTTTTTTCTATTATTAGCGTCGTTTTCTCTACAAACGTAGAATAAGGCGTAAGTTTAAATTTATGAATAGATTTTTATCTTGTTCCGCCAAAGAAGTATAACTTCTAACGCGTGTATACTCACGTTCTTTTTTAAATAACCTTTAATCCATAAGAACAATGTGATATTACAAAAACAATATATCACCCCTTGTGGCAAGAACCATAGATAAGTTAGTTTACATGTAAACTCATGCGTTGCCTAGTGAAAATCGAATGGTGAAAGGTAAAGGCTTAGGAATCTTCTTCGTTTAGGTGTTATACTTAGGCATCGTTTGTGAAAACGGGCATAAGGCGTTTAGAAACCGATAAGGGGTACGGGTTTAATAGAACTGCCATACCCCTAACAGATTAGGGGTATGGCATATGCTACCATCTGAGACTGCATCATCACTTACCACCAGGTGAAATCGCAGTCAAACGCTAACTTGTAGAAGATAAAAAGAAACAAGTATTGCGTACTTTGAAATTACGTACCAGGGTTACAGAAGTATTGAGGAAATTGTACGTAATGTTTAATACGTAATTTTAAATATTTTAATGTAAGTGTCGTAACTAAGTACCAAATAAATGAATTGAATGTGTTCCATTTAACATAACCACTGTAGCACTAGGAATTTCTCTAGGGGGCGTTCATAAAATACGTGAGATTTTTAGGGGGGGGGGGGGGGGGGTTATTTTAATCTCATCGTCCCGGCAAATATCACGCAATTTTTTTTTCTGATTGAACCAATAAAATCGTTTAGATGCAATCTTTGACTAGACTTTTAGACTTCGACGCTACACATCTACTGACTGTTAAAGAACCATATCTGTTGTGAACCATTTTTTTTTTTCTTTTTACAATAACAATCCAACGCGTTTACGTAAGAAACCCACATTTAGAAAAATCTCATGCGAGATTGGGGGATGGGGGAGGGGGTTGAATAAAACCTCACGACATCTCACCAGGGGGGGAGGGCGGTACTGAAAATTTTAAAAACACCTCACGTAATTTATGTACGCCCCTTTACGCGATAGATGCTTTATATAAGTGCTATATCGGTTGTACAAAAGTCATTAAACTAAACCATATTGACAAGTCCAAAGTCGATACTTTATTTATTGAAATATAAATGTTAAAAGCTAGAAATTTTTGATGCCTAGCATACAATTTAAAGTGGGTATAAGTACTCACATTCCACTTGGCCGGGTATTATTTTTGTTATCACCATCTCTAAGTGTAATTTATAACCAATTTGCTATCCTGTAAGGTTTGGTAGTTCGCGAGATTAGAGTGTTCAAATATACAAAAAAAAAAAAGTTTTTTTAAATATAGACTAAGAATCCAGAGGCTTTTTATCCAAATAAATAAATAAATAATAAAAAATATAAGAAGACGTTAGGAAAGTCAGCTAAATATTTAGTGCTACAGGTATACAGTGACTTTTTTTAGTCTGGCATCATAGTCCCCAGTTAAAAAAAAATAAGAAAATCCAATTAAAAGTGTGGTGTATAAAGGAGCACCCTATATCGAGTGTAAGCGGCGCGATGCGGTGGCGGTTTCGATTCAATCAATTGCGGTGCTTTCGTTTGAATATTCGAATGTATATCTTATTTCATCAGCTGCTCTCCAATTTCTTAATGCAGAAATGATTGTTTAAATTTTCTATCAATGGTGTAACTTCAATTATTTTGAATATTCCGGAAGTGCATTGCAAGAAAAATAAAAACGTATTGAAGACATAATAAAGACAATATTAAGAAATATAAACTGATGTTTTGGTGTATTCTTATACATCCTGAGTCGAGTGTAAGCTGCGCGGTGAGACGGTATCAATTAAATTACTCTCGGTCGTTAGATGCAGGAGAAAAATAAATCGAATAACTTAATTTGATCAACCCCTTTACTATGCGATATTCTAAATAAGTAACTAAAGTTTACTACACCAGTTAAAAAATTAAAACATTAATTTGGAAGCAGCTGTTCAAATGTAACCTATTCGAATATTTAATTCTGCAGCATGAAATGACCGTGATTGATAACGCCGCCGCACCGCGCCACTCACAGTTGATGTAGGATGCTTCTTATAGCACCCGCTATTAATTTTACTATCTCAATATTTAGTTTTGTCTGTTGTACGAGGAAAATAGTCACTGTGTACGTACATATTTTAATATATATTATATATGTGTATATAAACCTATATATTATATATATACACATTTATTATTAAACTGACTTAATGTGCCATTTATATATAAGTTTGAGGCTACGTGTACATGGGCATACATCTCTTTCGCACCCAGGCGGTTGATGCCTTTGTGGGAAAGAGATAGTTATATAACTTAGATCACGAAGAATCCTAAGAAGTAATATAGAATCACAAAAGAAACATCATAATGAGATGACAGAACTTTTCATATAATTACGTTATAATTAAATTATATATTTTGAGTACCTGGCGGCCCTGACTCAGCGGTGAGTTCTCCGATTTTAAGTTGGAGGTCTCGTGTTCGATGGCCGGCAGGGGTTATTTTGGAATTTATAATTACTGAATTTCTTCTGGCCTGGTCTGGTGGAAGGCTTCGGCTGTGGCCACCTACCGAAACACATTTATTACAGCGAGGTTACTATACAATTGATGAATTTTTTAATGACAAGGTTGCTTGGAAGCATCCGGCTCCGCTTTCAGCTCTCACAAGATAGAATAATGAATGTTAAAATGCAAAATGTAAATTATTGATGTTGGAAAAGAGCAACTGCTGAGTTTCTTGCCGGCTTCTTCTCGGTAGAATCTGCCTTCCGAACCGGTGGTAGAATCACTACAAACAGACAGACTTGACGTTTCAAAAGTGCTTATATTAGGCCTACTTGAAATAAATGAATTTTGAATTTTGAATTTTGAAAGACTTGCCGCTAAGCTATTTAGCGGTCCGGTACGATAGAACCCGATTGGGAGTATGGTAAATATGACAATAAATTGAAATTTAATATTATATATCACTAGCGGATCCGCGCGACTTCGTTTGCGAATGAGCCGACTTAAAAAAATAGTCGAATGTTGTCGCGGACTGTTTTGTAGAACTTTAAAGAAACAACAATTCCGAAAATTCCGATGAACTTACTACATACTATTGTCGTCTGGCGTAACGTTTACCGTTCACGCATCAGAATCTCTCAAAAAGTAAATTTTTTGCAGTTTCTGCCCGAAATTCGAGAAATATAAATGAATCCTAGCTAGACAGATGTATTGCCCCTCAAACCCCCTGTATACTAAATTTCATGAAAACCGTTGGAGCCGATTCCGAGATTCCAATTATATATTATATATTATTACTAGCTGTTGCCCGCGACTCCGTCTGCGTTTGATTTTGTTTTTAAAGTATTCAGTATCGCTTAGCCTTAAGTGAGTATTGTAGTATATATACAACGTGACACATATATATATATAACATGTGACAAATAAATTGCAATAAAATAAAATTGGGACTATAATTAAAGATCTAAGCTATCCTATCTCTTAAGTTAGACCAGACTGCTCACGGTGAGCCAATTTTATTTAAAATCGGTTAAGTAGTTTAGGAGTCCATCGCGGACAAACATCGTGACAGAAGATTTATATATATTAAGATATATATATAAATCTCCTGTCACGATGTTTGTCCGCGATGGACTCCTAAACTACTTAACCGATTTCAAATTAAATTGGTACACCGTGAGCAGTCTGGTCCAACTTAAGAGATAGGATAGCTTACCTTTAATTATAGTCGCATATTTTTTTTATTGCAAATTATTTGTCTATAATTAGTTGAGTCACATGTTATATATATATATATATACTACTATACTCATTGAAGGCTTAGCGATACAGAATACTTTAAAAACAAAATCAAACGCAGACGAAGTCGCGGGCAACAGCTATATATATATACAAGAATTGCTCGTTTAAAGATATAAGATAATATCTCAAATGACGTCATCCATTTTGGTCCGAATTTAAGTGTCAAAAACATGTATTTGGTTGCAACTTGTCCGCCTAAGCATTTCTTGATATGTCATTGAAGCTGTAAGAATTGGTGTTATTCGAGTGAACAGAACTGAACTATGTATTTTTAAAAGTCAAAACTTCTTTATATCCGTCGAATGAAACTCGCTTCATCGTCACCGAACGCTTGCCATGGCTATATACGTATGAAATTTCTACTGTGTGTATATGTACGTAGATCTAGGTTTAACTTCTTTTTATTAGACACCTGACGTTGGCTAATCTGTGTAAAGACAGAAGAAAAAAAAACCTATTTTTAATTTTTGGGGTTCGTGTTTTTTTGAAGAAAAATAACCTAAAAATATAAACGTAATTTAATCAATATTAAATAAAAATATATTGTTAATTTTTTTTTTTTTTACTTTGGTAAACGTTTCTGTTTTATTTCAATAAATTTTTCTAGGGAAATAATTAATTACAAACTAAAATAAATATTTACAATTTTTAATTTACAATATAAGCTGTCTAAATTGTTAAATTTACATAAATGCTTCATTCAATCGTTAGTCGGGATTAAAGGCTAGTTGGTAAAGTGGACTAAAGAAATATGTCTAAATCAGTTTGGGTGTTATAATAAAATTTGCTTAGGAAGACTATTCCAAAAAAAGGTAAAGATTTGTAGACACATTTTTTGCTAGACCCGGCCGGCACTTTCTGTCTATTGAATGTTTTTAAAAAAAAAACGCAGATAGTTTAATGCGTATAATAATTTTATCTAAGTCGGCTAAACTAAAGAAGTAGGTGGCAATAAATTCTAAAGAAAGTTATAAAAAACATATATAACATATTATTATGTTTCTAATACCTTTGGTATACTTATATGCGCATGTACACAGAAATACATTTTAAGTAGGATAATACTACGTGTCATTTAGTTTGTATGTAATTCGATGAATATGATTGAAAATATATCTGTTGTACCTAATTAATTTTTAAGTTTTATGCTTTGAATGAGGGAAACTTTAAGTTTTAATGTAGTTACTTCATTTCAATTTATGTGTTGCCTCGAGTATGGTTACTCATATTCTCGTTAACGTGATGTTACGCGATGCAAAACTAATAACAGAAGGAACGAAAAGAAAAAGGAATTTTTCGTTGACGTTTCGTATGTCGAAGTACGTTGAAATTATGGAGGGTAGAGGTAAGGAGAGTCATCTTATATGGGAGAAAAGTTGAAAAAGTGTCCAGTTGTTGCGCTAAATAACAGTTCAAAAATCCTCCACAATGGCGCTGGTGGATGCACAGGGTATGGTATGAATGTAGCAATCGTAGATGAATTGAAGTATGCCGAGTTAAAAAATTTAATGTCATTATCGACTAAAGTAGTTAATTATTGAGAATTTCAACAACTTACGTTGTATAAAATATTGTGGTAAATATAACCTTACTTCCTTGTATCTCCATACTTCCTTGTTTATTTTTCAAGCCTACTCTAACAATATTTATATTTGGCGCTTCTTTTAAGAGTTACCCTGATGCAAATGTGACGCCATCCTAATTTAATACATTTTGACGACACTTTTTCATATACACAGATGACTCTCCTTACCTCTACCCTCCATAGTTGAAATGTAAAGTTACGGGCCTTCTTTGTTGATATTGTTTATGGTAGTTCTTTTTTTAAACCAAAGTCTATTGTACTTTTGGTATTGGTTTTAAAATGTAATGCGAAATACATTTTAAAGTACATATTGATAAAAATACATATTTTAGCTGTAAAAACTTAATATTTAGTAAAATAAGGATTTTTTGTCATATTTTTTATGGTAGTTATTTTTTTTTAAATTGTTTATGGTACCACCCGATTGGGTTCAAAATTGTAATGCGAAATAAATTCATAAGTGCATATCTATCGATCAACTTGATTAAATTTAATTATACATTATTTAGCTTATAATGTTTTTGTATTATAAATAATATTTCTATATTTTATATTTCTATAATTGTAATAAATGACTATTGTTATTATTGTTTTATTTTTTTAATAGTTTTACTATCCCCAAAATTTCAGAAAATAGACATATTAAAGGACTTCGGCAAAATAAAAATAAAATACTCTCGTATTTTCTAATAGATACATATCTATAAATTTTACTTAACATTTTATACTTTAAAAAATTGAAAAATGGGAATAAGTTTGTGATCTGGCAACATTTCGCGGGTGTGAAGTCAGAAGTTTTATCGGAAAAAGCTCTGCTACGCTAAGTAGTTTTACTACTAAATAAATAAAACAAGTTTTAAAAAAAACTTAAAATTGTATTTCTTCAAACATGTTGAACTTAAACTTTATTTCGAGCGAGTCTGGCTACGTAGTCGAGAGCGCGCTGTATTTGGGGGGGAATGGGGGGCGGAGTAGGTAGGTGGGCCCCCGTGGGGTGGAAGCCGTTCTCATCCGCCGTGTACAGCAAGTTGATTATCTGGAATATCAAACAATCCTTACTTATACATGAATAGACCTATAAGAGTTCACTACTAGAGTACCCAAAGGTAGGGTTCAAAAAAAAACTATGACAATACACACATCGCCATCTAGCCCCAATGTAAGCGTATCTTGTGTTATGGGTACTGAGATGACTGATGAATATACATAAATACTTATATAATACAGATAAACACTCAGACACTGAAAAACATTCATGTTCATCACACAGACGTTCCGTGGCTGTGGGTTCCATTCCAATAACTGGAATGTTTGTGCGACGAACATGAATGTTTTTCAGTGTCTGGGTGTTTATGTGCATATTACAAGTATTTATGTATCTCTTATACTGATATAATATGAAGCTAAAGAGTTTTGGATAGAAGCAGGCGTTACTTTGCGGAAATCCATTATATATTATTAAAATTAAGCTTAATTTGCTATACTCCGCGAAAAGCAGGAGAATATGTGTGGTGTAATTTATAATTTATAAATTTATAATTTTTACAATGGATAATTCCAAAGTCAACATCTATGCACGATTCGCTCCGCATTCGGAGCGAAACGTGCATAGAGGGTATATTGCCGAAGATCTGTTTGTTGTGGAGTATAAGGATTGAAGAAATTATAAATTACACCACACAGATTCTCCTGCTTTTCGCGGAGTATAGCAAATTAAGCTTAATTTTGATAAAGCTGAAGAGTTTGTTTGTTTACTTGTACTTTGTTTGTATGATTTTAAAAATTCTTTCTGTGTTGGATAGCCCATTTATCGAGGAAGGTTATAAGCTATATATAATCACGCTAAGACCAATAGCAGTGAGTTTCTCAAATAAGTCTCGAGACAGTAAATAATGTACCTCTGAAGCCTGTGAAGACATATTTCGGTTTTCATTTACACGCTTTAAGAATGCGGCGCCGCTTTCAACTCTCACAAAATAGAAAAATGAATGTTAAAATGTAAACAGTTGATGTTGATGAAAAAAACAACTGCTGAGTTTCTTGCAGGCTTTGCTCGTTAGAATCTACCTTCCGAACCGGTGGTAGAGTCACTACAAACAGACTTGACGTTTCAAAATTGCTTATATTAGGCTTACTTGAAATAAATGATTATAAACATCCTGCTCTATTGCCAACAATGTGACTGCAATAATTTGAACGTTAGAAGCAAAAATAAACTTGCAGTGCAGTACACTAGACTACACAAAATAAGCAATTCATTTAAAGGAAATTGTATACAATTTTACAATAAATTACCGGTTGATATCTTGGGGATGTCACTAAAGAAGTTCAAAGTTTGTATTAAGCGAAAGCTTATAGAAAAGTCCTATTATAGTATAAAGGATTACGTAAACGATAAAAAAGCTTGGGTGTAAACAATTGCTCTAACCAGGTTGCTTCTTAAATATTTTCTAATGACAATGTGAGATGGTGATAACAAAAAGAACACCCGGCTAAGTTTGTTGTGGGCTTCTTCTTAGACCAGGGCGCGATTGGAACCCTCGTAGCTTTAGTTTTAAGTTTACGATTGTAGTTATCGCCATCACTACTCACTGCTATGTACACATTTTGTATATAATAACGCATCAAAAGTGCCATCTATGTGCCTATTTGAATAAAGAAATATTTGACTTTGACTTTGAAATGCTCACCTGTCCGTCAGGAGCGGTGTATTGGTACTGTCCCTCCACCAGGAGGCTGGGTTCAGCAGCGCCGCCCTGCAACGACCCTCGCTGTTCGTGGTAGATACCACCCTCTGAGAACGAACATAAATCTGTCATCATCACGTCAACCTTCGTAAGCTTAAATATTAGACTAAAATGAAATTCTTACTTATTTCATTCTAGTCGATCCCTTTCCAGATTGAACTATCTTTAGCTGAACAAACATCAACACACCTTTTTCTAAGTTATTATGTATAACATCCTAACAGTACCCACTTAAAACTGATACAGGTAGAGATAACTCTGACGATGTAAGCCTTGCTATGTCGCATGTGTCGCACTGGTTTACTGTCAATAATTTACTTTTAAATGCAAAAAAAATTAAGTGTGTGCAATTTATTTTACCTAATGTAAAGAAAGTTAATAAAAATATAATAATAAATGGAGAATCACTAAAAATGGAAGATTCCACAGTTTTTCTGGGCATGACCTTAGATTGCAAGCTTCAGTGGGGTACCCATATAGACACTAGCAGGTAAACTAAGCTCGGCTGCCTACGCCGTCAGGAAAATTAGACAGATTACTGACGTAGAAACAGCAAGACTTGTTTACTTTGCGTACTTTCATAGTGTGATGTCTTAGGGGATCTTATTATGGGGCAAAGCTGCTGATATTGAAACTATATTCATATTGCAGAAAAGAGCTGTACGGTCAATATATAAACTTAAATCACGTGAATCCCTCCGTGAAAAATTTAAAGAAATAAGTATCCTTACGCTACCGTATACTCACAATATATTTATAACTGTTGAAGATTCACGATACCTTAATTGATTAAGTAAATTAACAAATACTTTTGCGAGACCTTGTATCAAACAGTTGATTATTATAATAAGGAAGTTATGTTTTAATAGTTGATAAGGTAGATATATTGGTTATTTGTATGAAAAATATAAGTTAGTTGCGAGACCTAATCTCCGATAAGTCTATTTAGAGTATATTTTATTAGTAATAAATATAGACGATTTATAGCTGCAAATTAAACATAAGATTTATTTAAATTAAGCGGTCGATGCTTCCCCGTCACCAACCATACTGAAGCTGAACAATTTGTAAACAACCGCTTCACTCTTTATGTATCACTATCTCTGTCTACTAATATTGCTATCTCTTTTACCTGTATTTGCATCCTTGTCTCATACTCTAATAAAGATACCGATATGCGCGCGCTTCTGTGAGCATAAAACCCCGCCTCACGCGGTCAAATCACGCACTTCACTCGCTGACTCTGAAGCGAACGCATCTCCGGTAAAACGACTACACCTTGTTGTTTTATTTCACTACTGTGGATTGGACTCGTCTACGATCCTCCACAATAACAATATAGTATTTGTAAGACAACATATTAGTCTTTATAAACAAAAAAAAGTGGATATAAACAGTCGACTTACAAGAAATGGTCATAAATTAGTGACTTCTGCATATCGTCTGCGAAAGGTGCAGAAGTCATTTGTGGGATTGAGTATACGCTTTTATAATATGATTGCTAAGGTAATTTTGGACCTACCAATGCATAAGTTTAAAGAATGTGTTAAAACACATTTATTACAGCGAGGTTATTATACAATTGATGAATTTCTTAATGACAAGGTTGCTTGGAAGCAACCGGCTCCGCTTTCATCTCTCACAAGATAGAAAAATGAATTTTGAAATGTAAAATGTAAATTGTTAATGTTCGAAAAGAGCAACTGCTGAGTTTCTTGCCGGCTTCTTCTCGGTAGAATCTGCCTTCCGAACCGGTGGTAGAGTCACTACACACAGACAGACTTGACGTTTCAAAAGTGCTTATATTAGGCCTACTTGATATAAATGAATTTTGAATTTTTGAATTTTTTTGAATTTTCTAAAATTATCTAATATGTATTTAGTTAATTGTTATTTGTTTTTTTTCATGTGGTTTAATAAAATGTTTAAATGTGATGGATAAAATACCTGTTTGCAGAGCCCATTTGTAAGAACCGTCGTCATGGGGCCCATCGAAGTCACTTCTGATAATGGCGTCCTGGCAACGGAGCCCTGTCAACGACAGCAGCTGAAAATAAACGTAAAGTGTATATACAGTTATATATATATATACATATACTACGACAATACACACATCGCCACCTAGCCCCAAAGTAAGTGTAGCTTGTTATGGGTACTAAGATGACTGATGAATATTTTTTTTTATAAATTATATTTACATAAATACTTAGAAAATACATATAAACACCCAGACACTGAAAAACACTTATTGCTCATCACACAAACATTTTCCAGTTGTGGGAATCGAACCCACGGCCTTGGACTCAGAAAGCAGGGTCGCTGCCCACTGCGCTAGTCGGCCGTCAAATGATGTAATTATATCAGAAATGAGGAGGAGAGTCACTACGGACAGACATACCAGACGTTTCAATAGTGTCTATAAAGTTGGCCTACTTGAAATAAATGAATTTTGAATTTGAAAATAATAATACACAGTAGCGTTATATTCCCTTAGTCGCATCGTACGACACCCGCGGTAAGAAGAGGGGTGGTGACAACTGTATTCTGATTACACGAACACGGCAGTTGGCACTACAGTAATTATATATATATATATTAGAGCAATTTACTGTATATAAAGTAATTATATATATATATATATAATTATAAAAAAAAAAAAAAAAATATAAAGTAATTATATATATATATATATAATTACTATATATACAGTAAATTACTTGGGTGTGAATTGCTCTTTCTTCATAGCTTAAATTATGTAAACATATATGTATGAACGCTACATAAGTGCCTGTGATAGGCCTACATGAATAAGGAAAATTTGAATTTGGATTTGCCAGTATTTATATAAAATAGGTATATATGCGAATATATATGTTTATTCCTTCTCTTCTTGTTTTTACGCCTTTGGTTGCCAAATTGTATACTTTTCGTTAAATTTTTATTGACATTTTTTTTTCTATGTTTTTGTGGTATACAATAAAAGTTTATCTGTATTTTATAAGTAGTAATGTGTATTATTCTAAAAACATTCATTGTCTAATGCACTTCAAATGCAAATTCAAAATTTCAAATTCTTTTATTTTTCACTCATAGATAATGGTAAGTTTCCTAAATACTGTGCGTAGCAAGTACCTAATCATTTCACGTGGATATTTCAATCCGTTACCGAAACGAACCCTGACAAACACAAAAGACAGACATACAACCAAACCGTAAGGGGGTGGTTTTTAATTACAACACTTAGAACACTAAAAATCGCCTGGAAATTAGCCTAGTAATTTTCTATTGTTAAATTTGAAGCTTTAGGTTTAGATTTAGGTTTCTCGAACTCGTATGCGATGGATGTGGATCTTAAAGTTTGAGGGATTCGTAAAACTTAACAGATGAAAATAATATAAATTCGGTTTTTAATAACCGTAAATCCACACAAAAATAAAAAAATATTATCATATTTTACACACAAAATACAACACCTTGTGGCAAAAACCATAGACAAGTTACGTTACATGTGTTGCTTACCGAAAACCGATTGGTGAAAGGTAAATGAAATGAAAATACAAATTCAAGTCTATTAAGAATATTGCGCTTTCAATAAGTTCAAAGTTTATATAAAACGTAAGCTTACAGAGAAATCCTATTATGACGTTAAGGATTACTTAAACGATAAAAAAGCTTGGGGTGCTCTAGCTTCATAGCTTTATATAAATTTACTGTGAGATGGTGATAACAAAAAAATTACCCGGCTAAGTTTGTTGTGGGCTCTTCTTAGAGCAGGGCGAGTTTAGAACCCTCGTAGCCTTAGGTTTAAGTTGGCAAACGAAGTTATCACCATCCCCTTGCAATTATGTAAACAAATATGTATGAACGCTTCATAAGTGCCTGTAATAGGCCTACATGAATAAAGAAGTTTTGAATTTTAATTTGTGGCAAACACCAAAGTTAATATAAATGAAAAAAACTACTTTACATATTAAACAACGCAGCGTCGCAAATCCCTGTGTTTACGTCACCTTTACTTTTGATATTTGAATACGGTTTAATATTTAAACGTGCATGGTATACATTAATTAGTATTCAATTATCGTAGACGACAAAATACCTACTACAATATATTCAATAGAACAAATTCTTAATTTATAAAATACTTAATTTTTATTAACTTATAACTTGGTCTTTAAATAAATAATAGTTTGTAAAAGTAGATCGAAACAGAAATGTTTTCTACTATAGTCGTAAAAATGTAATAGGCCCGTTTTGACATTTGTGCAACACCATAAAATGTAACTTGGAACGAAACTGAAAGAAAAAATAAAATAAAAATCAATTACATACGGTGTTTTAAAAAATACGTAAATTTTTTTGGGATGTTAAATAATATGAAAGAATATATCGCGAGGATTCTTTTTGCGCTTACTTTATAGTAGCATGCAATTTGTAATTGTTGCGAATCGTTCCGAAAACAGTTACGTTCTGTCTTTTTTTTTTTGTACTAGTGCTGTAACCATTTTTTTACTGAATATCGAAATTAATTATTGTGTTGTAATGTTTACTGCAAAGAATGAGCTTGGTTCTCAAAATGGGTTCTAATTAATGAGTCTGAGTTGATGTATCTGACCAAGCGGCACATGACTGAAGCGTCCCCGCGCGCACTGCGCAATTTTTCGTTCCTCATCTTGTAAAGTTGACTGTGCGCTCGTTTAAGTTTGACATATATAGTTTACTATTACGTTAACTATGGCTCTTCTATTTTGGACATTAATTTAAACATAGTGATTTGACTCGATTTTTGTGTTTGTTGTTATATAGTACTAACTCTGTTTCAACATGTTGAAAAGTGGATGTATAATCAACAGCCAGTCACGCGTATTGGTTGTGAAGTTAAAGGAATACTTTGAACGAACGAACACTTTACAATACATAATAATATCAATCAAGTACTGATACAAACTTGAATTGATTTATCGTGAGTATCGAGTACCGAGTCTTATGGTTCCATAACTAGTTACGTCGCGATGACAAATGTCAAAACGGGCCTATTACTTTTTTACGACTATAGATGGCGCTACAGTCGCTGTAAGACGGATATAAAAGGCATATACTAATTTTTTGTTTAGATTTAGGTTTCACGACTCGTATGCGATGGATGTGGATGTTAGAGTTTAAGGAACTCCCAAGATGGCACTTGACAGATGAAAATAATATAAATTCGGTTTTTTAATGTAATTCCATACGATAAATGAAAAATATTATCATATTTCACACACAAAATACCACACCTTGTTGTAACCACAGACAAGTTACATTATATGTGTTGCCTAGCGAAAACCCGTTGGTGAAAGGTAAATGAAATGAAAACATTAATTCAAGTTTTCTTCTAGATACATGCCTTTTATACAGTCGCTGTAAGACTGATATAAAAGGCATATACTAATTTCGGCATCGACGGTAGGCAACGCGGTAAACTTATAAATAGCCATTAAGTATTTATAACTCGTACTGGAGATTTTCTTCATTTTATGTCATCTGCATACCTTGTGCATACCCTCTATGCACGCCACTGAGCCTGAGCATAGAGGTTAAAACGCTAAGGCCGCGATTGCCTGAGATTCGCAGGTTCAAATCCTGTCGATTACAAAAATTTGTAGAAAAGTTTACCTAATACTCGTATAAACGATGATGGCCCAGCGGTTGGACTTCGACTTCACGTTGAGTTCGTATCCCATAAGTTTTTTATGTATGACAACCCTATTGAAGATAAAAGATCGACACGCGCATAGTACCTACGCTACGCGACGCGCACCTAATAAAGTGGCAGGAGTCGCTTGATTTTAATTTTGCATGTGATGTTAGGGCTGTACCTGATTTCTTTCTTTAAAAACTATGGCAATAATTTCTTGAACTACGTAATCGATATATAAGCTTGGGTGTAAATTATTGCTCTAACCAGGCTGCTCTTCTAATAATTTTGAATGACAATGTGAGATGGTGATAACAAAAAAAAACACCCGGCTTAGTTTGTTGTGGGCTTCTTCTTGAACCAGGACGCGTTTGGAGCCCTCGTAGCTTTACGTACCTCGTAACGTACGCATCAAAAGTGCTACCTATGGGCAAAAAATATATTATAGACCTTTGACTTTTGACTTTTGACTTTTGTTTTCTTGCGATAAAAATTATTATTATTATTATTATTGACATTTTTCTTGCCTATGTTAGGTACTTTCCGTCCTTTCATCTAAATCTATGCCGAAAATAAAGTAAATCGGTTGCTAAGTAAGGGCGTGAAGGAAGGACAAACAAACACATTTATAATTTTAGTTAGGATGGTAAAGATAAACAATATCGATGCAACATTTTTTTGTGTTTTTCATGGTCATTAAATGCTTATATATTGTTTTTCCAATATTTCTCTAAAAATAACAAAGATTCTTATCTTTTACAATGGTCGTGAAGATATAATATGTAGATAATTAATATTTTTATTAGGTAGTTAAAATCCGAAGAATTTTTGTATTCAAATTAATGCGTAACCCATCAATATCACAACGAGTGTTGCCAGATCCTTTTTACACGCTTTATATTAGCTTCACCTGTATGATGTTTGTAACCGACTCCTTTTGACTTGATTTTTCGTTTAAACATTGTTGATACTCGTATATCTAGATCCGAGGGCCGATGACAATACACTCATTTAATAAGATTATTCCTTTTTTAAACTGTGATAGCGCAGTGGGTAAGCTCGACTTCACTTTCGGCGGGCCGAGTTCGATATTTGAATCGAACTTTAGTTATTATTTATATCGATATCGATATAGATATCGATTTTAATATCGATATTGATATCGATAGTTATTATTTATATCGATATCGATAATCGATATCGATATCGATTTTAATATCGAAAGATATTTAAATTTGGATATCTAAATCGATATCAATATCAATATCGATATCTTAATCGATCGAATCGATATCGATATCAATATCGATATTAAAATCCATATCGATATCGATAGTTATTATTTATATCGATGTCGATATAGATATGGGTTTTAATATCGATATCGATATCGATATCCAAATTTTAATATCGATATAGATATCAATTTGAATAACGATTTTAATATCGATATTGATATCGATAGTTATTATTTATATCGATATCGATAAAAATATCGATTAAAATATCGATATCGATGGTTATATTTATATCGATAGTTAATATTTATATCGATATCGATAAAGATATCGATTTTAATATCGATATCGATGGTTATTATTTATATCGATAGTTATTATTTATATCGATATAGATATCGATTTGAATATCGATATCGATATCGATAGTTATTATTTATATCGATATCGATAAAGAAATCGATTTTAATATCGATTTCGATAGTTATTATTTATATCGATATCTATAAAGATATCGATTTTAATATTGATATCGATAACGATAGTTATTATTTATATCGATATAGATATCGATTTTAATATCGATATAGATATCGATTTTAATATCGATATAGATATCGATTTTAATATCGATATCGATAGTTATTATTTATATCGATATCGATATTAAAATCGATATCTATATCGATATTAAAATCGATATCGATATCGATAATCGATATCGATATCGATTTTAATATCGAAAGATATTTAAATTTGGATATCTAAATCGATATCAATATCAATATCGATATCTTAATCGATCGAATCGATATCGATATCAATATCGATATTAAAATCCATATCGATATCGATAGTTATTATTTATATCGATGTCGATATAGATATGGGTTTTAATATCGATATCGATATCGATATCCAAATTTTAATATCGATATAGATATCAATTTGAATAACGATTTTAATATCGATATTGATATCGATAGTTATTATTTATATCGATATCGATAAAAATATCGATTAAAATATCGATATCGATGGTTATATTTATATCGATAGTTAATATTTATATCGATATCGATAAAGATATCGATTTTAATATCGATATCGATGGTTATTATTTATATCGATAGTTATTATTTATATCGATATAGATATCGATTTGAATATCGATATCGATATCGATAGTTATTATTTATATCGATATCGATAAAGAAATCGATTTTAATATCGATTTCGATAGTTATTATTTATATCGATATCTATAAAGATATCGATTTTAATATTGATATCGATAACGATAGTTATTATTTATATCGATATAGATATCGATTTTAATATCGATATAGATATCGATTTTAATATCGATATAGATATCGATTTTAATATCGATATCGATAGTTATTATTTATATCGATATCGATATAGATATCGGTTTTAATATCGATATCCAAATTTTAATATCGATATAGATATCAATTTGAATATCGATTTTAATATCGATATTGATATATATGATATCGATTTTAATATCGATATTGATATTTATGATATCGTTTTTATATCGATATCGATATCGATAGTTATTATTTATATCGATATAGATATCGATTTAAATATCGATTATGATATCGATATTGATATCGAAAGTTATTATTTATATCGATATCGATTAAGATATCGATATCGATATCGATAGTTATTATTTATATCGATATCGATAGTTATAATTTATATCGATATCGATTTTAATATCGATATCGATCAAGTTTTCGATTTTAATGTCGATATCGATATCGATAAACATTTCGATTTTAATGTCGATATCGATATCGATAGTTATTATTTATATCGATATCGATTTTAATATCGATATCGATAGTTATTATTTATATCGATATCGATATCGATAGTTATTATTTATATCGATATCGATATCGATATCGATTTTAATATCGATATCGATAAAGATTTCGATTTTAATATCGATATCGATTTCGATAGTTATTATTAATATCGATATCGATAAAGAAATCGATTTTAATATCGATATCGATATAGATATCAATTTGAATATCGATTTTAATATCGATATCTTTATCGATATCGATATAGATATCAATTTGATAATCGATTTTAATATCGATATCAATATCGATAGTTATTATTTATATCGATATCGATATCGATATGGATTTTAATATCGATATCGATATCGATATGGATTTTAATATCGATATCGATATCGATAGTTATTATTTATATCGATATCGATGTCGATATCGATTCTAATATCGAATTTGATATCGATGGTTATTATTAATAACCATCGATATCGATATTAAAATCGATATCTTTATTGATATCGATATAAATAATAACTATCGATATCGATATCGATATTAAAATCGATATCTTATTAATATCTATATCTAAATCGATATCGATATAAATAATAACCATCGATATCGATAGCGATATTATAATAACTATCGATATCGATATCGATATTAATAATAACTATCGATATCAAATTCGATATAAGAATCGATATCGACATCGATATCGATATAAATAATAACTATCGATATCGATATCGATATTAAAATCCATATCGATATCGATATCGATATAAATAATAACTATCGATATCGATATCAATATTAAAATCGATATTCAAATTGATATCTATATCGATATCGATATCGATATTACAATTTAGATATCGATATCGATATCGATATTAAAATCGATTTCTTTATCGATATCGATTTAAATAATAACTATCGAAATCGATATCGATATTAAAATCGATATCTTTATTGATATCGATATAAATAATAACTATCGATATCGATATCTATATTAAAATCGATATTCAAATTGATATCTATATCGATATCGATATTAAAATTTGGATATCGATATCGATATTAAAATTTGGATATCGATATCGATATCGATATTAAAATCTATTTCTATATCGATATCGATATAAATAATAACTATCGATATCGATATCGATATCCAAATTTTAATATCGATATCGATATAGATATCAATTTTAATATAGATATCGATATCGATAGTTATTATTTATATCGATATCAATAAAGATATCGATTTTAATATCGATATCTTATTATTATCGATATCGATATTAATAAGATATCGTTATTATTTATATCGATATCGATAAAGATATCGATTTTAATATCGATATCGATGGTTATTATTTATATCGATAGTTATTGTTTAAATAATAACCATCGATATCGATATTAAAATCGATATCTTTATTGATATCGATATAAATAATAACTATCGATATCTATATTAAAATCGATATCTAAATCGATATCGATATAAAAAATAACTATCGATATCAATAACGATATTAAAATCGATATTAAAATCGATATCTATATCGATATCGATATAAATAATAACCATCGATATCGATATCGATATTAAAATCGATATCTTAATAGATATCGATATAGATAATAACTTTCGATATCAATATCGATATTAAAATCCATATCGATATCGATATCGATATAAATAATAACTATCGATATCGATATAAATATTAATTTACATAATAACTAAATATTAATTTATATCGATATCGATATTCGATCGATTTAGATATCGATATTGATATCGATTTAGATATGCTAAATTCTATAGTTAGCGAACTTATAGAAAAAGTTGGAGGCGTGCTGGGATTCCAAACCGAAAGTGAAGTCAAGCTCGTACCCACCCACTACGTCATTTATTTAAAAATCTGATATCATATACTGTAATATAAAGCTCAAGAGTTTGTTTGTTTACTTGAACGCAATGATCTCGCGAACTTCTGGTCCGATTTGGAAAATTCTTTCAGTGTTGTATAGCCCATTTATCGAGGAACATTATAGGCTATATAGCATCACGCTAAGACCAATAAAAGCATAGCACCAATGAAGAATGTTTCAAAATCGGGGTATTTTTCTTTTTCCTTTTGAGAACTTCCGCTTCGTTAACGGTTAAAGTTTCGTTAAAATCATGCAGGACAAAGTTGTTCCTTTAAAAGTTATAAAAAAAAGCTGCAGCATATGTTTAACTTTTAAAGTTGACTTTTACTATTAGTAAACTATAAATCGTACTGGAACACTAAACTGCTTGGCGGCACGTTTTGTAGGTAGATTCAAATTCAATTCGAAATTCATTAATTTCAAGTAGGCCAAATATAAGCTCTTTTGAAACGTCAAGTCTGACTGTTTGTAGCGACTCTACCACCGGTTCGAAAGGCAGATTCTACAGAGAAGAAGCTGGCAAGAAACTCAGCAGTTGCTCTTTTCCAATATCAACAATTTATATTTAACATTGTAGAATTCATTTTTCTATCTTGTGTGAGATGAAAGCGAAACCGGATGCATCCAAGCAACCCTGTCATTAAGAACTTCATCAATTGTATAGTAACCTTTAAGGTTGACTTATACGCGGACAAAGTCACGAGGGACCGTTAGTAAAAAATAAACCGTACTAGAACACTAAACCGCTTGTCACGTCTTTGCAGGTAGAGTGCTAACTAGCAACGCCCAAACGTCCAGAGAAAATTTTTAAATTATAAAATCATAAATTTTTATAATTTTTATTAGTGTTTTACCTACACTTGGAGGAATTATCAATTTTATAAATTTAAAATGCATATACAAATTTTCCTGCTGAATTAATTTGAAAAATTGAAAATTGAGTTTGAACCTGTTACTCTCGGACAATCGCGCAATATAAAAAAGTCTCATTGTAATATAGACCTTTGAAGAAGTAGATCGAAACTGCAACGTTTCCTACTAGATGACGCTACAGTCGCTATAAGACTGATGTGAAAGGCATATACTAAATTCGGCATCGACTGTAGGAGAGCCGTAGCTTGATTGGTGAAAGCGCTCAGGCCGCGATTGTCCGAGAGTCGCAGGTTCAAATCCTGAAAATTTTTATATGTTAAATTTATAAAATCTTAAATTTTCTCCACCGGGCATCGAACCCGGGACCTCCTTATAAAGACACCACCCCCACCACTGCGCCAGCAGGATGACAAGTAATGCATTAGCGAGTTAAACTGTGTAAATTAACCTTTCAATATCGTATATTAATGTGATGACATACTTTACATTCACATTGTAATTAAAGGTATTGTAAAGGTGTATTCACATTGTCCTAAGTCCCTAACTAATATTATAAATGCGAAAGAGTGTTTGTTTGTTTTTCTATCCTTTGCGCCCTAAAAATAGCAATTTATCAAGCAGATTTTTGCCATAAAGGCAGTTAGAAAGACGGAGAGTATCATAGGTCACGGGCGAACCCAGGGGGGGCAGGTCAGCTGCCCCCCCCAACATAAGTGGAAAATAAAATCCAAATAATATATGTGTATAAACGGAGGTAAACTTCTCCTATCCCATGTTCCCGGACTTTAGGAGGTGGACACGTGAATTATATCCCCTTTTTGTAAGGTATAATGGGGGATATAATTTTTATCTCATCGTGTTAGCCCTGCTGCTGGAAATGTCGCAGAAAATGTATGAACTCTCTAAAAAAATTATGGCGGCCGAGAGACAGACAGACAAAGAGACAGAAAAAATGAAAAAAAAATACAGTTTTGGCTTCAGTGTAGAATATAGAGGGTCCTTTAAAAAACTTTCACTAAACTTGGACGATCTGACCTAAAAAAATCTTACTCGCCCCCCTAGAATGGAAGCTGTCTGGGTCATAGGCTACTTTTTGTCCCAAAACAAACGGTTCACACGGGATTTGTAAAATACTAACCATAATAAACGAACGAAGAACAGGGTCAACAGCTAGTATATTATATATCATTGGGGACCGAGTATGATTTTCAGTACGCATCTCTAACTTTTCTAAGCTATGTGCGTTTTAAGGTAAGGAGTCTTATAAACAGGTGAGATTACGGACAAGTTCTAATTCATTAGCAATAACATTCTTTAAAAATGGTTTAGAAAAAAAAACACTGGTCTGGTTGGAGGCTTGGGCCGTGGCTAGTTACCACCCTACCGACAAAGACGTGCCGCTAAGCGATTTATTGTTGAAGTGGCAATGGGCGGGGCAAATACTTCGGATAAAGGATGGACGTTGGGGTCCCAAGGTGTTGGAATGGCCCCGCACTGGTAAGCGCAGCGTTTGTCGACCCCCAACGAGGTGGACACGACATTAAGCGCGTCGCAGGTAGCCGCTGGATCCAAGCGGCACAGAACCGTGGAATTTGGAACTCCCTACAAAAGACCTATGTCCAGCAGTGAACGTCTGTCGGTTGATATGATGACTACTAAAAAATGTACCGCTGTCCGGTCATGTGAAAACTCCTTTAATCGCCATTAGGTATTGCGTAACGTTGTTATCCATTGATGTAAACGATTGGCAAACGCGTCTCTGCACGAAAAAATTAACGTCCCTTTCTTAAGAGACACAGTTTTGCATTATGTTAAATTTATGTACTTGCGGTTCATTACGGTTTTATGTATGTAATCTTGATAAGTATTAATGTGTAATTGTTCGTAAGTATGTATATAATAAAATACACCCCACCAATCGGTTTCCCTTGGTTTTCCTAATCCTAGGTTGCCTGGAAGAGGTCGCTACTAAGCGATTAGTTGTGTCCATTGTTTTTTTTTCCTGTTTGTGGTGTATAAATAAATAAAAATAAATAAATGCGGTTCTTTTTAAACGACTTTACTTTTGCTATCCGATTACTCGAAGACGTCTGAACCGATTTGAAAAATTCTTTTTTGGGCATACTTTCCAGGTGGTCCCATTTAAATTTAACCTAATGTAATTTTTTGCTTTTTAGCTCCTGGGCGTACGTTTAAGTCGGTTTTTTTATTTTAGAAGTCCGCTGGGAACCGTTTGTATTTCTGGGACAAAATCATTAAGTTAGTTGAAAGGTAGAGTATACATAACATTGCCATGTAACTCTACTGCATATAAAAAAATTCGGAACCGAAAGGAGGAACAAATAAAATTTATATAGGTACGCATTTTAAATTTATAAAATTGATAATAGATAACAGGTGTAGGTAAAATCACTAATAAAAATTAAAAAATAGGTATGTTAATTCCGCCTTTTTAACTAACTCTATGATATATTGCTTTTATTTTAAATTTTTTTTTCTTAGACAATACGCACATCGCCATGTATTTGATAAATAATTTGTTTGAAAAAAAAAGGCAAATAACAGTGTCAGTGTCAATCTGTGATCATAGAAGTTAGAAGTATAGTGTTTGAATAGAACCTCAATAATGCTAAAACTTTTTTTTTATTTAAGTGAGCGACCATAAATACATTTTTCTAAAAAAAAATTATGAATAAGATAGAAGCAGGCGTTACTTTGCGGAAATCCATAATATATTATGAAAATTAAGCTTAATTTGCTATACTCCTCGAACAGCAGGAGAATCTGTATGGTGTAATTTATAATTTCTTTAATCCTTATACTCCTCACCAAACAGATCCTCGGCAATGTACCCTCTACGCACGTTTCGCTCCGAAACCGGAGCATCCTCAGGAGATGTTGACTTTACAATAAATAATTGTTAAGATTGCCGAGGATCTGTTTAGTGTGGAGTATAAGGATTAAAGAAATTATAAATTACACCACACAGATTCTCCTGCTGTTCGAGGAGTATAGCAAATTAAGCTTCATTTTCATAAATTTAGGTATATTATTAATTAAAATATTCATCAGTCACCTTAGTACCCATAACACAAGCTACGCTTACTTTGGGGCTAGATGGCGATGTGTGTATTGTCGTAGAATTTTTATTTATTTATTTTTAATGGTAACGGTATAGTAAGAAACACCCTGTGCATTAACCTAGCTTAATAATGAAGTGACCTCCTTAAAGCCCATCGAGACGAACCTATCGAGCGAAGGTGACTCGAGGTTTTGACGCTAAAACTTACGTAACTATAAACGTAGGTAGTGTACAGAATCTACACACCCACTCGTATGATATTCGGGCGATTGAGACAGAGCGGCGAATGCCATATGGCCCACAGCTAAATTTCCGAGAACTTAATCAATATTTATTTATATTATTTTCTCTGATTGGTCATTTATTAATTACATTGGATACGATTGAATTAATAACACGCATAAACAGTACAGTGCCCTGCGCGTACAGTACAATAATGCGTTCAGGATGCTGATGGGATTGCCTCGGTCTTGCAGCGCGTCAGGGTTATTTGCCGAAGCGCATATAGATTGTTTCTACACGATCATGCGAAAACGGTGTACATCCTTGGTGCGCAGGGTTCTGGCTAGTTCCGGCGGCCTTCTGAGGGTACTTCCTGGCAGGACTTATTGTCAGTACCTGTGCCATTGCTGCATGGTACACGTGCTTTCCAATCGGGCATGCTCGAAGGGTTTTATATAAACTATTTCCTTAGGCTAAGTTTACTAACAGTTAACTTTGTATTTTACTAACCATTTATGATCCAAGTCGGTCGAAATAAATGAATTTTATTTTATTTTATTTATTTTATTTAGTCTTCTAAGCTATGTGTGTTCTCTTTCTTTCCTTTCTTTTATATAAATCAATCAATTAGTTTTTCTATTTCATTGTTGTTTTTTTTTTTGCATTAAGTTAATGCGTATAGCTACGACAGCTTATTTTAATTGCAAGAGCTATTGTTGTAATATGTAATTGTTTTCTGTCCCAAATAAATAAAAAAAAAAAAAAAAAAAAATGTAATCCATATTAGGTTTGTCCTTCCTTAACGCTCTGTCTAAGCAACCGTTCGACTTGAATCTTGCATAGAGTTAAATTCAAATTCAAAATGTTTTAAAGTGAAACTTTTGTTAAATCGTCTCAAACTTTTTCGGCTGTGTGTTGCATGTCGCGTGACGGTCGGCCGCGGAGTAGGGATAAAGTGACAAGCGCTCGTCAGAGCAGCCGAGACCAATATGGCGGCGCCTATAGTTCGAATCAGCTGACCGTGTAGTGTATACAGTATAAACTATCATTCACTAGTGTCACAAAAGTAGGCCTACTTGAAATAAATGATTTTGAATTCGTGTACGGTTTCTAAATACTGGATAGAAGCAGGCGTTACTTTATTTATTATATTTATATTATGAAAATTAAGCTTAATTTGCTATACTCCGCGAAAAGCAGGAGAATCTGTATGGTGTGATTTATAATTTCTTCAATCCTTATACTCCACACCAAACAGATCTTCGGCAATGTACCCTACACGCGCGTTCCGCTCCGAAACCTGAGCATCCTCAGGAGATGTTCACTTTACAATGAATAGGTAGGACGCAGTTTGCAGCGTCTCTCCTTTCTGAGTCCAAGGCCGTGGGTTCTATTCTCACAACTGGAAAATGTTTGTGTGATGAGGATGAAAGTTTTTCAGTGTCTGGATGTATATTATAAGTATTTATGTATATTATGCATACAAATATTCATCAGTCATCTCAGTACCCATAACACAAGCTACGCTTACTTTGGGGCTAGGTGGCGATGTGTGCGTTGACGTAGTATATAAATTATTTATTTATTTAACTAGGCCTTAGAAAATTGGTATTAAAACACACACAAAATACATCTCCCGATGTCGTTGAGCCCTGGGGCTCTTCTCATGGCGAGCTCTCGCGCTCGCCCCACTCCCCCGGTGACGCCGTAGCAACCCCTCAGGTGCTTATCGGCGAGTGTCCATCCGAAAAAGTAAAGTGTCGTTGATCTAAACATAGGCTAAGACCTACTCGCTACGAGACCAGATTCACTCCGTCGATGAGTAACAACCCTTGAAAACTCATGTACGCTTTGGTAAAATATGTGGGACTCACAATACCCACTAAATCCTAGTAAACGTGTAAAAGTAGTCAAATGGCTTTTGTCCTTTCTGCTACAATAAAAAAGTTGCAATATCTCAGTCGTGCAACAAGTGAATGTCACCTGCAGATATAATTATTCGTAGCCGTGGGTCACGACCTACGTTCAGGAGAAAGGTGGTGTTTGTACAGACATACATTTATATCCGGTTGTATTTTTTTTTATTTAGCTAGTTCAATTAGGGCCGATTTCACAGTTGCGACTAAACATTGTAAAACTAAAAACAGTTAAAAATTTGTTTTTTCATACTTTGCAAGGCAGCCTTGATTAGTATTTTATAGGTATTATTATAACAGGTGCGTAATTTACAGTTTTTTTTTTTTTTTAAATAAATGAATAAATGTACTACGACACTACACACATCGCCATCTAGTCCCAAAGTAAGCGTAGCTTGTGTTATGGGTACTCAGATGACTGATGAAAATTCATATACAAAATGTTTTAATTCAAAAATTTCTTTAAAGGTTCAACTCAAGTATTTTCATCAACGTATAAGTACATATATTCTATCATACAGCGTGGCGAAGCGTCGCGTCGCCTAGGCTTGTGTCGCTAGGGATGTTTCACATTAAAAAACCTGGCTAAGTTTGTCGTGGGCTCTAGACCAGGGCGCGTTTGGAATCCTCCTAGCTTTAGTTTCAAGTTAACGAATGCAGTTATCACCATCAATAACATTAGTGTAACATGTTAAATGTCATGCTTCATAAGTGCTCTAAGTACATGAATAAAACATTTTAGAATTTGAATTTGAATTTGTAGAACTTCTCCGGACGAGCTCTGCCACGAAAAAACTTTACGTCCACTACAAACTTATTTAACAAATAGTTATTTACATAAAACCGTTTTACATACTAAAGATGGTGATATAAAGATGTTTTTCTCGTAATGAATTTCTTCATAATTTATTCTTTCGAAAGAATACATTTGCATATTATTTGGGGAACCATGATTGTTTTGTATTGTTTTTGAATATATTTATATTGGCGAGTTAACTGATACCTCTTTGGTTTAGTGGTTTTTGGTCATATCAGAGGTTCGAGTGCCCATCGATTAAAAAAAAAAAACTGGCAGGTATGTATTTTGCACTAGCTATGCCCCGCGGTGTTTCCGCGGTAAACAAATCGTTTGTTTGCAATGTTAAGGCTGACCGCACACAGTCATCATTATTGTCAATATTTATTTATACTCTTTATTTGGTTTTATTTTTTTTCACTGCACGTTAGCCCTTGACTGCAAACTCACCTGGTTTGTAAGTGGTGATGCAGACTGAGATTTAGCGGGGCTAACCTGTTCGGGAGTTTGGTAGTCGGATCCCAAATCGGTTTCAACGCGACATCGCACCGGAACACTAAATCACTTAGCGGCACGTGCTAGTCGGTAGGGTGGTAACTAGCCACGGCCAAAGCCTCCACCCAGACCAGACCAGAGAAAATTCAGAAATTATAAATTCCCAAACTGAATCGAAACCGCGATCTCCTACTTAAATTCACAGCGCTCACCGTTACGCCAGTGAGGTCGTCAAACTCCACATCGCATGGAGGTTTGTACTCCACATCAAGTAAGTACAGAAAAAAAATACAGACAGTTCCAATGGACAATGTAGTTACAACAGGCGGCCTTATCGCTAAGCAACAATATACGCCAGGCAACCTTTGGATTATAAATTATGACAAAAATTCTAAATTCTAAATTCAACATTCAAAAAGTTCATAAGTCATTTATTTCAAGTAGGCCTACTATAAGCACTTTTGAGACATAAAGTCTGTCTGTGTGTGACTCTACCACCGGTTCGGAAAGCAGATTCGACCGAGAAGAAGCCGGCAAGAAACTCAGCGGGCATTTATTTTAAGTAGGCCCAGTTTATAAGCACTTTTGAAACATCCAGTCAGTTTGTTTGTACGATATTTTTTATCAATTTTATACCAACTTAAATTCTTCAAAGATTTCCAAACATGCAGAGTATAGTCAATAATAATGGAGTGTGTGCGGGCAACCAATAAAATTATAGGAGTACATACCATATAGATATACTCTGACGACCAATCCAAATTATTATTTTTAAATAGCGTAAACTACACAGACGTCTGACGTAAACTTACTTGCGTCAGAAAAAATCTGAGTTACTCCCTAGACGAGCCTAAAGAAGTTTTACTTTAAAAATTAAATTCGCCATTTTGTTGTGGCGGCCATCTTGGATTTGGAACACTCACACAGGCACACAGTCAGTGACAGTTAGTCGTTTTTGCGTTGTTTTTACGCCGGGGGTTAATGGAAAACATAATAAATACATTTTAGAGTATGTCGAGAGAGGTCGCCTGAAAATCAGCGCTGTAGCAGTGATCATAAAACCACTGCTACAGCATAACGCTGAGGCGATACTCTGTTTGGGAGGAACAACACCACAGATATGTCACTGCCGACAGGGAACTATATTTGTTTGTTTTTAGATTATTTAAATTTATTTCGTTACCTAATTTCAAGATCCTTTTTTTTTAAATTTTATACATAGTTTGAGTTGTCAATGAGAAGTTCTTTGTGTAACTCGCACTTTATATGTTAATTGCTGTGTGTTGTTTTTTTCCCGAATAAAAGATTTTATTTATTTATTTATTATTTAGAGTAGGTGCGGTTGGCAACCTCATTGGGATACAATTGGATTTTAGTGTCACGAACACTAAATGCCACCCGCTGGTCGCCTTTACAAGTTATTTATGCTCGGAATTAACCTTCTGACCTGACGCGATCTCGCGGTGTTACACGACAATCGTGACATACAGACATAAATTTTATCATCATCATCATCATATGAACACAATACCGGTCCATTACAGGGCACGGGTTAAGGGCGGATCCAGCTTTGGCGCCAGGAGGGGGTCACATAGTCGTGGTCAAGTCGAGAACTTATAATTTAATTTTGATGCCAATAGATAGAAGTAAAAAGTAGGTATTTTATTGATGTACCTAAGTACTGTACTTAAATTTTTTTATTCTTTATTTTATACTTGCAAAACTTAACCTAAATAACTTGTACATATACACGTACATAATGCCATCTTCTCTTAAAGACATCCAGAGAAGAATTATCACTCACGGAATGAGGCAGCCTATTTATATTCCATAACCGTGGTGAATGATTTGCCATAACAGCTAGTATGTCGAGGGGTATGACGCAAAACTCCGCAAGAGTGAAGGGTTCAACAAGCTCGGGGGGGGGGGGGGGGGGGGGGTCATGACCCCCATGACCCCCCCTTGGATCCGCCGTTGGCACGGGTCTTCTCCCACAATGAGAAGATAACGACGATAATGCTGTTATACACCTATAATTGATTATTCTACTGGCACTGGACAGAATTTGTAATTCTAATACAAATATTTTTTTTTTAATGAATGTAGTTACAATTAATTGCTGGTGTGTCTTTTGAATAAATAAATTAATAAATAAGAAAGGGTTCAGGCTGTAGTCCAACACGCTGGCCTTCAGCGGATTGGTGGACTCCACACACCTTTGAGAACATTATGTAGTACTCTCAGGCATGCAGGTTTTCCTTCACCGTTGAAGCAAGTGATATTTTTAATCGCTTAAAACGCACATAACCTAGAAAGGGTATGCGGAGTATATAAAGTGGACGAGTTAAAAAAAAAACTTACGGGTAGGCATTTTAAGAGTTATAAAAAGCCTACCCTTAAGTTTTTATAACTCGTACTGGAGATTTTCTTCATTTCGTATTATCTGCATGGGTGCATACCCTCTATGCACGCCACTGCTAGAAAAGTTAGAGATGCGTGCTGGGATTCGAACTCGGCCTCCCGAACTTCTAGTCGAGCGCCTACCCACTGGGCTATACATAATAAAAGCGGTTTTTATCGAAATTTTCTACGACGATTTAAAAAAAAAAAACGGTCAGTTTTCATATGCTTGTTCGTGAATTTTGTTGTTTGTTACGAACAATGAAATACTGCATATTTCGCGTAGGATCAGGTTTTGCGCTCGTTGTAAAACCTTACTTATTACATCTGCTTATAATTTTTTTTATTTTTTTATATGACTGATCGCGATAGACCAAGGCAAAAAAAAGACAAAAAATAATTGGTTGTCTGTAAAGTCGGCTTACTGACGATAGTTGAACGTGACAAAGAAAATACTGATGGAATGGTTGCATTTTTCAAAAGAAAATTTTAATTTTATTTGTTTGATAGATATTAGCGTTGCTATAAACAATTGACACCACATTCACTTTTCAATGCACTTCATTCTTGCCGAAAACATGTAAATGTATTATTGTATAGAAGCTGTCCACGCGGACGCATCGCTCACTCAAGTAGGAGAGAGACAGATGTCGAACGCGGAGGCCGACTGTGCCTCTTTGTCGCTCGTTCCGCGCTCTCGCTTGCACTTCAAGCCTTGAATGGAACGCCTCAGAGCGAGGTAACGCCGCATACGTCATGTTTTTTCGTGCGTGCAGCCGGCTCCATCGAATTATAAGACGTCACGTCAAAAAAGTGCCAGTCAGACACATGAGAGATTCCGTATGAGCTATATAAGCAGTTCCCAAGCATAAAGCCCAACTTATTAGAAACGTCGGAGGGCATAGTAACAAGACCTATAAAAAAAAAAAAAAATTAGGCATAAAGGACATAAAGGGCATTTGGAATGCTTGGTTTTATCATGCGTGTTTCTAAGGATTTTAAGAAGACTTCAACTCTGTTCTGTTCTTTTATTTACCTAATGCCTTAATACGATCTATTCTTGAGTACTGTTCAGCATGCTGGAATCCGCAATATAACGTGTGCATTGAATGATTGATGCAATTGAAAGGATTTATAATAAATTTCTGCGTTATATCAAACGTCGTAATTTAGTATTAGATCACAGTATATCTGCAACTGAAATTACTTTGGAAAAAAGACGCGATTTAATAGATCAAATGTTGTAATATAAAATAATACATAATTTAGTTGACTTCCCACTTCTTTTAAGTAATATCGATTTTGCATGTCGTAGGTTAAATGCAAGGCGTAAACCTCCCTTTGCGCGGGCTGGATGGAAGACAAGGTATTCGGCAAATAACTTTTTATCTCGTGCGTGCAACGCTTTCAACAGCAAATATTGTGAGACGGACAACGGTTTTTTATGTCAAAATTGGCACTTTTAGGAAATTTATTATGGCAAAATGAGTATTATAAGCTTTAAAGTTTTTGTTTTTGTTTTTGTTTTGATTTCAATTTTTTTTGTATAATTTTCGCTTGGTAGGTACTTATTCCTAAGCAATTGTGGTTAATGTTATCGTATGTGTATAACAAAGTTGTGGAAACTTTATTGGTTTATGTGATATACAAATACGGCATTACTTTTATGTGTAATGGTAGGTACTTTTTGTTTCCCTTGAAAACCTAATAAATAGATAAATAAATAAATTTCAAGTAGGCTCAGTTTATAAGCACTTTCGAAACGTCAATTCAGTCTGTTTGTAGTGACTCTACCAACGGTTCGGAAGGCAGATTCCACTGAGAAGAGCCGACAAGAAACTCGGCAGATTGCTCTTTCAACATAATTTTACAGTTAACAATATATTTTACAGCTTTATAGATAGCCTAATGTTTAAAAAGTAAAATAACTCACCACTAAAAGTCCAGTAATGTATTTCATTTTGGATATACGTTTTAACTGTTATTAATTATTTAAAACACCATATAGTTATTGCAAAATTATATCCACGTTAATTTAATTTACTTATTTCGCATTTATTTAATTGAATTAAAAATAAATTCGTTGCACGAGAGGGTTCTTTTATTTATTCGCGCGCAAATTCATTAATGGCGGACGGAAAGGTAAAAAATAATTCACTTAAAACGGATGGAAATTAATATAGCCAGTTGAATTTATTTAACGACGCACAAAGTCATTAATATTGGTAGTTTGGATTCAATTAATTATGTGAGATATTGCAGATAATTTGAAAAAAAAAAACAGTTCTATTTATTGGCGCGAAAATATTGCAAAAAATTAAAATGGCGGATGTGCACTCATCCCCGCGTCAATACCTTCACTAAGTAACTGTAAGTGAATGAGGTTGACTTTTGACCTTTTACTCAGCTTCTGTACCTTTACTATACGTTTGTTTAAGAATTATCATATGTCTACCGATACCTACGCGTATCTTTACATATAAATATAATTGACGTTTTTGTTTGTAAAACTTTGATATTTGTGAATAAATTTAAAATTAAAAAATCCCCGGCTTCCAATGTAGTGTACATTATTTTACTAGTCAAGGCCTTTCATTCGATACTCAGATTGAGGTAGTTGTGTTTTCGCCATTTTGAACTAAGTTTCATCGATAAAAATCGGTTCATTCTTTCGTAAAATATGATGCCACATTCAGCACACACACAGTCACAGACACACACGTCAAACTTTTAAGACCTCGTCGTTTTGTCGTGGGGGGTTAAAAATAATGTTGAAAAGATCCACCGCTTAGTTTCCTGTCTACTTCCTTTTCGGTAGTTATTATATTGTTGGGTGTACATGGGTGTAGATAATGATCTTCACCCGCTCGAGAAGAGAATAGAAGAGAATTAATACGGAGAGAAATAAATGATTTAATATATTATGAGACTTAAATTAAAAATTTAATGATGTAAGTTTATTGTTTAAATAAAATAAAGCAAAATATAGCCCGGCGAAGCGGGCTGGGTACGCCAGTATATAGTAATCTATGTTATTGTCCTTTTTTATGATTATTTTGTCATTGTTCAGTCGCGAGGATTCAGTGACGTTGAACATAATGGGGCTGGCTGAAAACCAGTGCTGCTCTTTTTAGTATGCAGCTATACTGAGCCAGCTCCTTTGTGACACATTTTTTTTTATTCTTTAACAAATTTATGACACAAATGTAACATTTTACACAAATGTGTGACACTAAAGACGATTTTTCTTTCTTTTCTTTCTTTCAATCCGCACTGGGCCAGCGTGATGGACTACGGCCTTAACCCCTTCTCATTGTGGCAGGAGACCCTAATGATGACTTACCTAATTTCTTTTGCAGGGATCGAATGCAGGACCTTCTTCTCATAAGCACAGCGTTCAGCAAACCCGTTCGAAACCGTGCGACTCAGATAGTCTATACTTATAATAAAACTGTAACTTGACGATTTCTGTACATTTCATATATTTTGAAAATTTTGACCGGGGGATTCTTTATAATCGACACTGAGTCCAAAACAGATTTTTATTTATTTTTGTCTGTCTGTCTGTCTGTCGGGCATCAGATGAAAACTAGCGAACGGATTTAAATAAAATTTGGCAGAGTGGTATCCCGATCCCTGATATCCCGGGCATAGGATACTTTTTATCCCGATAAACAATAAGTTTCCTCCGGGAAATGGGATATAAATTTTTATTAATCTTACTTCATAGCTCCGTTAAATTTGAACCGAATTTAATAATTCTTTTTTTTATTTGAAAGTGCATATTATGAAGCATGTATCGTCTTATTTTAATAAGGATCTGATAAATATTGTCGGAGATAAAGGACATAACTCTTCATGAATATAGGCAAGGCATAGGGGACAACGATCGAATGCATGCGTACCATCCTACTTATATTATAAATGCGAAAAGTTTGTGAGGATGGATGTAGGTATCAACTAAAATAACGACAACTCACTAACTCAGTATACCACGTAAAATAATAGTAGGTACAGAGCTAGCCACGATGGTTATGATGTTAGCATCAGATCTTTTCTAGCTACTTCGATTGACTCATACGCGGAAGAAGTCGCGAGGGTCCGCTAGTCATACAATAAAGTTATTAGGTTTAACTAATTCTGTCAATAAATGTAAGAATTAAGTGTTTCACTTAGTACACTGTAAATTTGTTACTTTTACACAATTTAGCAACATTTTTTTTGCGTAATATTCGAAAGGTGACATTCATATATCCGCATTTTGCCTTCCATCTACAGTTCGTTCAGTTACTTTACCTATATAAAAATATATAATATATTACGACAATGAAATCGGCATCTAGCCCCAAAGTAAGCGTATCTTGTGTTGTGGATACTAAGATGACTGATGAATATTTTTATGAAAAACAAACATAACTTAGAAAAAACAGACACTGAAAAACATTTTCATCACACGAAATTTCTTTAGTAGTGGTAATCGAACCCACAACCTCGGACTCAGGAAGCAGGGTCACTGCCCACTGCGCCAATCTTGCGCTTAATTAATTTATTATTCACCAGCTGTTGCCCGCGACTTCGCCTGCGTTTGATTTTGTTTTTTGATGTGGCATTAAATTTAGTTGTAGTTCTAAAAAAAATTAAACTATTCAGTATCGCTAAGCCTTAAATGAGGGGTTTGCTGCTGTCCGCTGACGTGTTCTGTCCTCTATCTCCAACCACAGTTAGGGCAAAATTAAACACATATTATAACCTCTATAGTACAAAAATAATTATTTAAATCGGTTATAATTTGTCTGAGTTATGGTGTAAAATCGCCAAACACTTTCATGCCCTCTCCCAAAGGAACCGAGCTTAATGTCGGGATAAAAAGTATCCTATATTACTTCTAACACTCCCAAGAATATGTGTACAAAGTTTCATGAGGATCGGTTAAGTAGTTTTTGCGTGAAAGCGTAACAAACAAACTTACATTCACATTTATAATATTAGTAGGGATAGGGATATGTATAGGGATTGGTTTTTAACTAGAACGGACTAAGACCAACTCATATTCATCATATCAACCCGTTACCGGCCCACTACAGGGCACGGGTCTCCTCCCACAGTGAGAAGGGTTCATGCCGTTGTCCACCACACCGGCCCAGTGCGGATTGGTGGACTTCACACCCTTTGAGAACGTTATGGAGAACTCTTAAGCATGCAGGCTTCCTCGGCATGTTTTCCTTCACCAGGTGATATTGAGTTTTTTTAAGAAGTACAACAGCTTTTTCAAAATTCAACAATTCTTTATTTATATCGGCCTATCACAGGCACTTATAGATACTTACATACATATATGTTTACTTAATTGTAAGGGGATGGCGATAACTTCGTACGCCAACTTAAACTCAAAGCTACGAGGGTTCTATACGCGCCCTGCTCTAAGAAGAGCCCACAACAAACTTAGCCGGGTAATTTTTCTGTTATCACCGTAAATTAATATTAAGCTACGCAGTTAGAGCAATTCACACCCAAGCTTTTTTATCGTTTAAGTAATTCATAATATTATAATAGGATTTTTCTGTAAGCCTGCGTTGTATATAAACTTTGAACTTATTGAGAGACATCTCAAAGATTTCATTCGGTAATTTGTTATAAAATAATATACAATTGCCCTCGAATGAATTAGCAATTTTGTGTAGCCTAGTAAATTGCATGAGTTTATTTTTGCTTCTAATATTCATATTGTTACAGTCCATTTTCTTTTAAAATCTTGTTATTTTTATGGACATAAATTAAATTTTCAAATATGTACAGACTATGCACCGTCATTAATTTTAAGTTCTTTAAATTTTTATAATGTTTTATTAGTGTTTTTACCTACACTTGGAGGAATTATCAATTTTATAAATATTAAAATGCATTCAAAAATCGCGGCCTGACCGCTTTCTCCAATTAGTCTACGGCTCTTCTACCGTCGATGCCGAAATTAGTAGGTATATGCCTTTCACATCAGTCTCATAACGACTGTAGGGTCATCTAGTAGGAAGCGTTGCAGTTTCGATCTACTTTTTCAAAGGTCCATATTACAATGAGACGCGTTTGAAACAAGAGATGTAACATTGCTTTTATATAATTTGTTATTAGTGTTTTTACCTACGCTTGGAGGAATTATTTTTAAATTATTCTTTAAATTTATCCTTTAATGACTCTTTGTATGCATTTTGCGACATTGGTCGTCCGGGAAACTACCGCCATGGTTTTATGCCAGCCTGCTAAGCTTCTGGAGTGAGCTCGGCTGGCTGGAGTGATCCAGCGGGGAGCCGCATCAGTGGCCATACGTACATCAGACGGTCCCAGACCAACCAATTGCGGAAAAGGCCCAGGAACAGAAGAAGATGCCGCCAAGCATTTCTGTGTTCGGAAGTGGTCTGATAGGCGTAGAGTAGATACGTGGTGTGATTATAGACACTCGTGCTCGGGGACCGAGGTCCGAACATTCATTTTTGGAAGCTGTATATATACGCATTCTTCGTGAACACTTTGCTAGCGCGATGCAGGATTTTTTGCGCCATCTAGTTCGGTAATGTGGAGACCGCTACACAACCATGCGTATAAGAAAAGAAGATGCAAATCGCTTCGTGCGAGTTTTTGGGATATTAACAACATAGGGCTGAAATCCCGATGCTTTGCAGTGCGATGGTAGAATCATCAGTTATTACTGTAAAAAACTCCGGACATTTGGCCCACTTATAGATATACTTACGACTTGTAGAACTTAGGAAAATTGAATTTAGTTTAGTCTAATCGCGAAGTGTATTAATTTATAATAGAAAATTAAGTTTCCTATGTAAGTGACTTACAAACCTAAACATACTTATGATATTGGTATCAAAGAGGTGAAAAAAGAAACAAATACATTTTCTTGCCAGTTTAATATGAACAAAATAATACAATACGTTATTACAAAATAAATAATATCCCCATATTGGTATTAACAAACAACTGAATATAAGATATTATACGACATTAATAAACGATAAATTATTTGCATAAACATATGGAAATAAGTCAATATCACAAAACTCGTAGGAGGATTTTTGCGTTTATTTATCTCTTACCTACCTAAGGCACGGTTTTGTCGGTAGGGTGGTAACTAGCCGGACGAAGACTCCAACCAGACCAGAGTGCCAAATGTGAGATGTTTTATCTACGTTTACTTATTTTAAAAATTTAGAAATTCAACCACGGTTTATACGGTATCAAAGTAGCGCCATCTAGTTAAAATATCGGGAAACACGGTTTCCGAATACTGTCACTAGATGACGCTCTTTCGATAAGTAAACGTAGGTAATGTCAAACTTGGCCCGTAGACGAGAGAAAATCCAGAAATGTTGTCCACCCGTATATTGAGTTGTTTAGGCCACATATAGAATTAAATTATTATAAAAACTCGAAACACATAATGCGTCAGATAATACATATATATAATAAATATTTAATATTAATTTATTGTGTTAGAAAAATAGAAATACCTGTACATTTATAAAATAAGTGATTTTTTTTATCCTATCTAAATATGTACATATTTTTACAGAACTTTTTTTTTAAGTTTTACGGTTCTCGCATAACGTGCTAAATCTCACAGTATTACTAAGTTTAACAACATGATTGTAAGTAAAATTTATTAAACTATTAGTTTTTTTTTATCATTTATTTATTAAACTATTCGCTTTTTTCTATTTTTTTTAATTATTTCATAATGTTAAATTATAATGTACGGGAAAAACGCTATTAAAAATTTAAAAAAAAATCTACTCCTCCGCTTTCAAGTACGCAAGCAACTTTCGGTCAGGGCTCCAGAGTGAGGAACCTCCTCACAATACGCGCCGTTTCAAGAACTACTGCCATCTGTATACGACCCCTGATCCAACAACAAAGCGAAAGCTTCTTAAGATGTTGGCCAATGCTTTTCGCGAGATTGAAAAAACTATCGGAAAAAAACGGTCATGTTCATGTAAAAAGTATCCTTAAAAAAGCTTGACCGATTCGTTAAAAAAACCTAAAATAAATTTGGAAAAAGAACCGAAAGTAAATAAAGAAAAACGCTTTGTCTAAGTAATTACAAAATGATGCATAATTATATTTCATAAGGAATAACTCTGTTAAAATATTAAATCAAAAGCAGCATATTTATTTTGCATACAAACGAATTCAAAACATTCCAAGTGTTTACATATGACAACCCTATTTAAGATGAAAGACCGACGCGCGCATAGTACCTACGCTACGCGACGCGCATTTAATAATGTGACAGGAGTCACATGATTTTAATTATGCATGTGATTTTAATGTATCTGATTTCATTCACTAAAAACTATGGCAGTGGTTTACTCAAAAACTATTAGGTTTTCGGTTCCACAGATAAGTCTCAGAGACATTACATAATGTACATCTACTCTAAGGATGAACTATTATTGATTAAAATAAATAATTACAAATGAGGCTGTAGTTTTTTTTTTTATTTAATCATGCTATGTCCCTAAGCTTAACAAACTATACTATAACTAAAAATAATGGGAAGGCACCTCATGACTAAAATGTTCTTTTTTTTTGTTCTTTTTTAATTTTCAACAGCAGTAACACTTACAATTTTTTTTTATTCCACTACAAGTCAGCATTTGACTGCAATCCACTCCTTCATTCCAGCAGTGGAATATTCACAGGCTATTTATCGATTATGAGGATGCCGACAGAAATATATGTAAAGTTTTCTTGTTTATCTGTCGTTTGTATTATAGACTAGCTTTTGCCCGCGGCTTCGCTCACGTTTTAACAAAATTTTTGATTTGGTAAACTTTAACTAAAAAGGTTTAAAAAAATGTCTTGGTTTAAATAGAAAAATATGAACATGAATTACAAAATTAGAAACTTTCATATTAATTTTCACCCCCCATTCGATGCCTTTGGAGTTGGAATTTTTAAATTTTGTATCACTCATGCGGGGAAAGTAGTATCTTGACGCTGGCTGTTGCGGTTGAAAAAGGACCGTTTGCCCATTTTAAAATTTGAGTGCGACAAGAATCGCACGAATCGAATGAATCGAATGTCGCACTCAAACGATACTTTCCCCGCATGAATAATACAAAATAGTATGTGCAACAAGTGTGACATCGATTACCCACTCAAGCGAGTGACCGCACTCGCTTCTCTCGTGCGTTCAACTTCGCTTTCGTGGGCAATCGACAACTTGTCGCACTAGTTGCACAATATACTATTGTGAAACACGAATTTAAAGAATAAGGTTATTCTTTATTTTTAATCGAAAACCTAAAATCAAAGTAACTTGAAAAATAAATTGATAAATGAAGGATTTTATATTATTTATATTTAACCCTCATTTAACCCTCTTATGGTTGAAATTTTCAAAATTCTTAGCTGTAAAAACTATATGTGTGCAAAATTTCAGCCGGATCCGTCAAGTGGTTAGAGCTGTGCGTTCATAGATCAGTACGTCAGTCATTCTTCGCATTTTATATATGTATATATAGAAGATATAGAAAATATCTGTTGGCGTCCTCACGGTCGCTTTGTTGTGTATATAAATGAAACTAAGTGGACTGTATATAAATCTGATTGTAATAAGAATTACAACGTTGGTAACAATCCCTACTATCCCTATCCCTACTAATATTATAAATGTCAATGTAAGTTTGTTTGTTACGCTTTCACGCAAAAACTACTGAACCGATCCTCATGAAACTTTGTAAACATATTCTTGGAAGTGTTAGAAGTAATATAGGATACTTTTTATCCCGACATTTAGCTAGGTTCCTTTAGGAGAGGGGATGAAAGTGTTTGATGATTTTACACCATAACTCCGACAAATTATAACCAATTTAAATAATTATTTTTGTCCTATAGAGGTTATAATATGTGTTTAATTAAGCGATACTAAATAATTTCAATATTTTTAGAACTACAACTAAATTGAATGCCACATCAAAAAACAAAATCAAACGCAGACGAAGTCGCGGGCAACAGCTAGTTGTCTATAAAGTCGATGATCGCTTCGTCGGTGGTCCGTTTGCGAGTGTCGAGTGAGTGCGACCGTGCGATGTACCCGCCTACTCGCCTGGCCCTCCGCGCGTCAACTCAAATCGTTTTCAAACATAATCCATAAATAATGATAAACATTATGTATATTACAATTAGTATTTATGTATGTTTTTCATAAAAAAAATTATGAGTCATTTTAGTGTACCCAAAACACAAGCTACGCTTACTTTGGGGCTAGATGGCGATGTGTGTATTGTCGTAGTATATTTATTTATTATTAATTTATTTAATGCAGTTCCATCTAGTTTTTTTTTCGGATTGTGTGTAACTGATTAACCCTAGGGGTTTCTGCTAAGAAGAATTTGAACCCTAGAGCTCGAAGAAGCGAAGGGATCGTCGGTCTGAGGGCGCCTCATTTGAGGCCGAACCTCGGCTTAGGCGACGATTGGAGTGAAAGGGTTTCGGACAGTGAATAGTCCGCACGCCTTTGAGACCGTGGTGTGAGCCGGATGACGTCAGAAGTCGGGGACCTCGTCTTCGGAGAAGACGCTATGCAGAGGTTGATTGTGTGTTCTGATAGGGAGCATTGTCAGTAGTAATCTGATCGTCAAGGTCGTGAAGAATCTGTTTAGGCCTCATCTTGTTGGCGCTAAGGTTGGGTGAGTAAAAGGAAGCCGCAACTATGAGGTTGGGATGTCGGATGGATCAATATAGTTAGTTTTAACACCTTGTAGGTAGGTTCAATTTTGAGAAAGAGGTAAACCGCCGAATCCAACTTGTATGGGCAGCGTTCGGGAAAATTCGAGACCTCTTTTCGTCCAAAATCCCTCAGTGCCTGAAGACCAAAGTCTTCGAACAGTGCGTGTTACCAGTGATGACCTACGGATCCGAAACGTGGTCGCTTACTGTGGACAAATAAGAACGCTCTGATACAGCGGGCGATGGAAAGAGCAATGTTGGGAGTATCTCTACGTGATCAAATCAGAAATGAGGAGATCCGTAGAAGAAACAGAGTTACCGACACAGCTCAGCGAGTTGCAAGGCTGAAGTGGCAATGGGCGGGCACATAGCTCGGAGAACCGATGGACGTTGGGGTTCCAAGGTGTTGGAGTGACGACCCCGCACAGGTAAACGCAGCGTTATTCGGCCCCCAACGAGGTGGACAGACGACATCAAGCGAGTCGCTGGGAGCCGCTGGAAACAAGCGGCCCAGTCCCGTGGATTTTGGAACTCCCTACAAAAGACCTATGTCCAGTGGACTTCGATCGGTTGAAGAGATGATAATGAACACCTTGTAGTAGCCCTACAGTACCTGTTCGATGCCCACTTGTATGCATCGAAGCCGGTTCGCGGGTCGCGGTCTCCGCGGGGGGCGACCCGCGAGCTCGACTTACGTGGCCCACACGATCATTCACGCATTGGCGGTCTCAGTGCATTTACTAAACATTGTAACAAAATAAATCCTAGTAAACCAGCAATAAGTTTAATTTCTCCAAAAAGTTTCTTCGTCCAAACTATATATAAACACAACAGTACCAGTAGGGCTACTACAAGGTGTTAAAATAAATAAATAAATGACTATGAAAGTATCACTGCCGTTCAATGTTTTAACAATTCTTAACCTAACCTAACCTACTCTATGATTAAATTGGCACAATTCATGCCGGATATCAGCGCAATACTAGCTTTATAATAGCGAAGTTTTAATTCATACATCTAAGGGCCCACGCAGACGGCGTGTCTAGTTTATAAGCACTTTTTTTTTAAGTAACTCTACCGAGAAGAGCCGGCAAAAAAACCAGCAGATTGCTATTTTTAAACATAATATTTTATAAGTTTAATAATTTATTTATATTTATTTATTAGCTTTTCAAGGGAAACAAACAGTATTATTACACATAAAAGTATGCCGAAACCGATGAAGTTTCCACAACTTGGTTATACATATAATACGATAACATCAACCACAATTGCTTAGGAATAAGTACCTAGCAAGCAATTATTATACAAAAAAAGAAAAAAATAATAATTTAATTAAAACAAAAATGAAAACAAAAATGAAAAACAAAAACTTTAAAGCTATAGTACTTATTTTGACATAATAAATTTCCTAAAAGTGCCAATTTTGAAATGTCCGTCTCAGAATCTTTAGATTTACTTGTGAGAGATGAGAGCGGAGCGGCCTGCTTTCAAACAGCCTTGTCATTAAGAAATCCATCAATCGTTATTAACCCGCAGACAACGCATGCGTTTAACGAACGCTCTACTCTAATAGAACGCATGTCCGATAAGGGCTAAGAAGTTTCCCTTAGGCTCTTAGTCACGGCTGGAACCAAAATGTGACAGACAATGGCATATTAAAAATAATTTTGCCCATCCTCGATATATGGCACCTCAGATTTACAATGCATTAGCGGTTGAGCAGACAGACAAAAATCTCAGTACATCTATGCCAAACCAGAAATTAAAAGACTATCTTTAAAAAAAAATATATTATTCCGTAGATGAATACTTTGCAGATAGTTAAGGAATGAATTTAGATTCAATAGAGCGACGGACATAAAATTTAAACTATAATAAAATTGGCATTATAATCGACTTTATCTGAATAAAATTATTTAAATGTTATAATTTGCACGCCTTTTAATGGCTAATGGGTTCTATGTCTGTTTTGATACATCTGTAATTTCACATGTTTATTGCAAATGATTGTTCTACTTAGAAACTATTATTCATGGTTTTAGATCGATTTCTGATTAAATTCAAAATTCATCTATTTCAAGTAGTTTATAAGCACTTTTTGAACGTCAAGTCAGTCTGTTTGTAGTGAATCTGCCACATGAGATAATCAAGGTTATAGCGATAATATAAACCGAGTTTGGAATAATCTATCGGATCTAAATTCTAAATTATAGCTGTATCATTATAAGTTACGGTTTTGCAAATGCAGTATTTATTTATAACAAACCAATGCATTTAGTATTTTTTTTTCATGAATAATGCAAATAAATAAATTCCTCCATGCTGTGTAAGAAAAAGCTGCAAAATGAGAAGCGCGCGTCGTCCGCGCGTTTAAATATCGTCATGTGCATTGGCCCTAAGTAGTTCTTGGCATATAGGTTACAAACCTCGGGTTAGTGGTTTTATTAGTATAGTTTATACATAACACAATAATTATTATATTATGCATATATGTATTATTAAATTTGCAAACTATTATATAATATACGAAATAATAATCGATAAGTAGGGTCCCGCCCTACTTAGACACCGTCTGTCTGTTTGTCTGTCTGTCACCAGGCTGTATCTCGTGAACCGTGATTGTTAGACAGTTGAATTTTTGCACAGATGATGTATATCCCTGGCCGCTGTAATGTACTAAAAACAAAATAAAATAAATATTTATGAGAAGACATGTTTTTTACGTGTTCATAGATAATGAAACGCTTCGTGCGCGAGCTCGACTCGCACGTTTCGCTCGCCGTTTTTTTTTTTAATTTCTAACTCGTTAACAATGCAAATATTGTGCGTTTCTATCTTCATAAATATTGCTTACAGTAATTTTATAATTATTACCAATGCTAATCCCGATTCCACGTCTCTTGATTTTTCGATTTGATTTAACTTAACACGCGTTACGTGGCGTTGGATTCGGATATTCCCAACATTACAGTATGTTAAAACTTTTTAGACTTGCGACCCTGCAATTATAATTGCTTTCGAATTTCAATACACTTAACGTCAGAGTAAAATCGACCTTATGTAATATAATTTAAAACTCAAATTCTTCTACAAACAATGCTCCTATTGGAAAAGTCGCATAGTATAAATGAACAATACAGAAAATACGACTTTAAAACTATCACCATAAGGTCTCTATTACTGTGACATAATAAGGTACAGTTCAAATTTTATTTTTCACTACCGCTTAAGCGCGCGTTCTAAAGAAAGCTGCCTAATTTTTTTTTTTTTTAATTTTCGAAATATTTTCATTCCTATCTATCTAAATTGTCATATTTTGTTGTTTTACATTAAATATATCAAAAAAAAACCTCGTTAAATACACTTAGCTAAGTTAAAAATATAATTATTTATTTACATTTTATTATTACAATTTTTTTAGTTTATTTTTTGTGGTTTTCATTGAAATGAAAATGTTTTTAGGTATAAAAATCCATCGATTTATGACGTCACACGGCCTTTTTAGGAACAATTCAGTGCGGCCGCTGGAAGAAAGCGTTCGTGACGTAATAAACAGGTGACATAACCACGCAATATGATATTTTTTTTATTTATTTCTATTATTTGTACAAAATTATAGCATTATCAGAAAAGATAACAATGATTTAGTTATTAGTGATTATTCATCAGGGATACTTAACAATTAAACAAATTATATCGAATTTCAACGCCACTTCAAAGTTACATCGTCCATCCGATTTAAAAACGCATTATTTCAACGATCGGACTTTATTATGATCTATACTTAAAAAGTTCTACACAGAAGTCTATACCTAACGCACAGTCTCCTTTCTACAATATGATTTGTGAAACCTACACTGTGCGTTCGCAATCACTGTGAGACTTTGTCGTAATGTCAGAGCTTATATAAACTCTTTCATTCGAGTCGCTTGTAACTGGTCAAAGTTTGATATAGGGATAAAGTTTAAATACCTCTTCGAATTCATGATAGCCTGGTACCTGAGAAATGTCGTTATCCTTGTTATCGTCAAACTATTTATGTCCCAGCGCTGGGCAAAAGCCCAAAACCCCTCTATTAAAGCAGCGAAGGAATTAGAGCCTTCGCCCACCACGCTTTTTCAATGTAGGTCGGCGGGCCGCAAACGTGCATAACGCAGAAACCCTCTTTAATTTAATAGGACCCTGGTACCTAGACCTTACTATGTAATATTTACAGATTTTTATGTGGAAGCAGCTCCATACATAAACTCTTTGAATACATGATTCCCTGGTAAAAGAGGAGATAAAGTACCAGGCAATCATGTATTCAAAGAGTTTAAAGGGACAATTTTCTAACCTAAAACTAAATATTTACACGCTGTACCTATAAGTTGAACCCTCTGAGGTTCTTTAATCTCCTTTCAA